>NW_020171396.1:0-177996 GCF_001481775.2 Trichoderma gamsii | reverse complement strand
TCCTCTTGACGTCAATCACGGAGGTGACAGAAGCATATCTTTGAATGTGAAGTTTTTGGGTCTCGTGACCCAAGTCGTGGACTACAACGCGAAACGCGACGGCACAGAGCCGACGGAAACCCTCCAGGTTGAGAGCCATGCCGCATGCCGATGATCAAGTGGCAATCAAGCTAGCGGCGAAAGGGCGCCTTGGAGCAAAGGGCGTGATGATCCTGTTCTCCCACACCAAACTTCGTTGGCAGAGGAGGTTGGACGCACAGGAAGCCCTCCCAGCTTCCGCGGCACAGACCGTTACGTGTCGTGGATTGTTGAAGGGGTGCCCGGCACAATGCTTAGTGGCGGCGATCACTGGCCAAGCGCCTGGATGCCCCCCCCCCCAAAAAAAAGCCTTGCTGTGTGCAATTCTCACTGTACCAATATGCAGGCATTGCGCTGCTGCCCTCACCATTGATTCCTTACCTGCATCCAATTGAACACAACGAAAATAAAACTTCTCCTCGTGGTGAATTGAATCTTCTGAACATAGTGTAGACACTACTGAACCGTCATTATTAAGGTGGGATGCTCTGGAGTCAAGAGACGATGGTTCAGGACAAGTGTTGACTAAGGTGCTCGGAAAGGAATTCAGTATGGCGGGAGCGAAGCCTTTATAGTAATTTTTGTAAGGAATCCACATGTCGGTGCGGGAATGAGCCATCAACGAATTTCGTCTGGTCTGCGGTGTTTGGGAAAGACTTGGAGGTACAAGCAGTTTTAACGCTAACCTACTTTCAGACCAAAGGTGGGTCTCACTATTTATCTTATCTACCGATACCGCGACACCCATTTAGCCTTCTACTGTACTGTAACGCTGCAAGGGTTATACCTAAGTATCTGTAGGATGAAGATGCGCAGCGAGTATATATTAAATTTAGTAGAGAAAAGAAAGCAGTGCATGTTCTTTTCCATAAACCGAAAACTAACTACCGTGACGGCCTCGTTCCTTTGGCAATCGTGTCTCCGTAAATTGTCCACTTCCTTCTTGGCATATTCTCGTCGCGTCGTTACTACAGCCAGTAGCAGGGCAAGCCGGCCTTCGATGCGCGGTGCACGTGCAAAACCCATCGCGATATCTCCTTGTTCCTGACAAAGCGCAGACTTTGTTTGCTCTGATTTGGTGTACTGCTAGTCTGCACGGTGTTTGTTTCATGCCAGTGGTGCATTGTTGGATACAAGAAAATGCAGTGTATCTAGATGCACAGATCAGAACTTGATCAGATGCACAGGCCGCAGTGACTTTGAATGGAGATGCTTTTCTATTGAGATGAGATTGCTGTTTACGTTAAATGAAATTTAATTCTCTCATGGGTCATTAATTCAAATCACGTCCATTCCTCTCTCATGTCTATTCACCTGTCCCTACAGCATCACATTCAGCATTCACACCTACATCCGTTTCATCAACAACAACAAAATGAAGTTCTCTATCCTTCTTACTGTCCTCCCTATGGCCTTCGCCGCCTCCGGGGCCCTTCAGGCTAAGAATGCCGCTAGAGACGCAGCTAAGCTTGCTGCTAGAGAGGACGCCTGCATTAAATACGTAAGTTAAAGAAAAACTTATATGTTTAAAGAGATAGAGCTTGTTTTTAATCTTTCCTTCTCTTTTAGGATACTTGCATGAAGGAGGGTGTTCATGAATGCTTCCCCTGCGAATGCTATCCTAATATTATCAGATGTCAAAATGGCAGAGGGTTTGGTTGGTAAATCTACAGGCTTTGTTAAACCCAACCATTTGTGGTCGCAATGGTAAGCCTATAGGGTAGGCGCTATGGTGGAACTATTGACTAACGTAGCCAATTAGGATTATGTTTACGTTTAGAAAGTGAATACAGTACCTTAGCTTCTATACCTTATGTACCTGCTATTCAGTTAATATAGACTATTTGCTTCTCTCTCTCTTGCCCTCTCTCTTCCCCCTTTCTCTCTCTCTACTACAAGCTTACCCCTTCTCTCTTATTTCCCTCCTAATTTATGTCAGAGCCTGCTATTTCATGTGTCTTTCTTCTCCTTGAGCGAAATTGCTATAAGCCATGATGACCCACACTACAGTAATAGTATGTACTTTGATTCTATACTCCTTCATAAAGCACCTACTAGTTACTTAGGTAGCGCTCTTACTTTCAAAAGTTTTACTTGAAAAGGTTTTCATCACTGCTACCTACATGTGTAGTGCAACAACGTTCAGTAGCAATCATCGCTCTATGCAGCATGAATTTTAAACCAACAGTCATACCTCTTGGAATACATATACTGTATGTAAGCACAGACTTACATACATTTACACACGCACGCACTGCTGTAACATAATGCATATACCGCGCACATACTTAGCTACATGCACCGGCCATGCACCGGCCATGCACAGGCCATGTCCATCTATTCACAGAGGGCTCTTCTCAGTCTGAATAGAACAGTTGTTCCAGAGACAATAATAACAAAACATAAAGACAATACAGCTAATTCCCTCATCAATTTCTATAAAGTTCCCCTATCCATCCGCTTCATTCTCCCACTTCTCTCTCACCTCATCGCTCACACTCAGACTCGCACTCGCTCTTTCAAATCACCAGAAAAGAAAAAACCCACCAAAAGCCACCCAAAAATGAAGTTCTCCACGATCCTCGCCGTCCTGCCCGTGGCTTTTGCCGCTTCTGGAACTCTCAAGGCCAAGCTTGCCGCTAGAGAAGACGGCTGCGTTAAATATGTAAGTTTAAAAAAGATGGAAAACTCCTATACCCAAAGACAAAAACAATAAGGAGCGTTATATTAATCTCTTGCTTTAGAACGCGTGTATCGCCAATGGCGAAGGTCGTTGCAACCCCTGCGACTGCCATCCCGACTATGACCTCTGCAGATTTGGCGGGATTGCGCCATATGGTTGGTAAATCAACACGCCGCATTTGTGTTGATGATAGCTCCAAGCTCCGGTATCCATAGGTACATATTAAAATCTTGGCACTAAAGGAACAAGTACATTAGCTGCCTGTTGGATTTATTTCGAATAAAACTTTTAGTATGAACTATTACCTGCTCACTTGGTTCTTTTGACTCTCGTCATTCACTTAAGCGAGCCTCACTCTGTAAATCTAAACATTAATTAAGGAAACAAGACTTTACCTTTCCATAGCTATGCAATCATATAGTATCCAATATCCAGGCATCTTGCAACAGCATATCACGCAAAACACAAGGAGCCAGGTATACTTGGTGCAATGTAATTCATTCCCTTTCTACAGATAATAGTCATACATCAGTCCCAATTCTCGCCATTCCACGCCATTCCACGCCCTATGCCCGCCACATGAGTCCTCGGCATACCTGGCCCTATTTAAATGTCTCTCTTTTCATTACCAATGAATTCCGATTCCATGCCTCTCACAATCTTTTTTTTTTTCCTTTTCTCTAAAGCGCGAGATTTTTTTTTTTTTCTGCGCCATGCACCTCCCATAGTTTCCACCTGCATCTAAATACCAGTCCCCGAGCGAAGAAAAAGAAAGTCCGAAAAATATTGTTAAAAGAAAAGATATTATCGATAAAAACCACGAGGTTGTGTCACAGGGCCACATCGTGTGCCGACTTGACATTGGGGGAGAAGAGAAAAAAAAAACTTGGGGCCTTCCCCCTCTAATTCGCTCCATTTTAGGCATCAACAATACCGTCGGCAATAGCAAGGCGCTGCTTAGCCGTCTTTGCTCGCTTGCCAATCAACTTTCCTTTGGTCTTTTTGCTCATTGACTCACTTTCCGCTGGGGTAGCAGTGCCAGACGCGCCGGGTTTGCTCCCGTCATCAAAGTTGCCCTCACCTGTGAGACATGATTAGCATCTATGGTACCCAACACGAAATGGTTATATGTATGTGCTTACCTTCGTGATACATTTCGTCCAGGCTGGCGGGAGCATCCGTTCTCTTCCGTTTTCCGGGCTTCTTCTTTTGCTTCTCGTATTCACCAGATTCGAGTAGCTCCTTCTCACGACGCTCAATCATCTCAGCTTGCTCGTCGTCGGCCAGCCACATGGCAATATCGCGGTTGCGGTTCTCCGGTGCACGGCGGCCAGAAAAGTCGACACTGGCACCTCCACCTTGAATAACGACACGCTGGACTTCTTCCTTTTGAAGAGCACGCTTTCGAATACGTTCCTCGATCGTGCCACGAGTGATCAGTCGGTAGACAGTGACTTGCCTCGTCTGACCTAATCTGTGTGCTCGGTCCATGGCTTGCGAATCAATTGTTGGATTCCAATCTGAATCGTAGAAAATGACAGTATCTGCGGATGTAAGGTTGATGCCAAGACCACCTGCACGAGTAGATAGCAAAAAGATAAAAATATCGGGTCGGGTCTGGAAGTCGTGCACAGTGTCACGACGGTCTTCCAACTTTGTAGATCCATCCAGTCGGCAGTACTTGTAGTTGCGGTACGTGAGATACTCTTCCATCATATCAATCATGCGGGTCATTTGGAAGTATAGCAGGACGCGATGGCCCTCTGCCTTGAGCTTAAACAGAAGCTCGTCCAGCTTGGCCAGCTTGCCGCTGTCAGTGACGAAGCGCTGCATGGAAGGCACGGCGATGTTGGTAAATCGCTTCTTATCATGATCTGGCTGAGGGAAAATCTTGTTGGTGGGATACAGCTCCATTGGCACCTTCTTCTCAACTAGGGCTCGCTCATCGTAAATCGTGGGTCCATACAACGTCTGGCGGATATGGGTATTGAACATGATGTGTTGACGCTCGGCAACTGCGCTCAGCTTGTTGCAAGAAACTTCGATGGGGGGAGCCGATGCGCGAGGTCTTCCCGCAGGCTCTAGCCGGTTGATGCCGGAGTTCCGGTATGCCACCTTGGCAACGTTCATCAAGCCGTTCAAAACGCCTTCGCTGGTAATCTCTGCTAGAGGCTGCCGATTGCGGCGCTCCTGAATCTTGAACAAGCAGTGAGCGGGAGTAAAATTCTCGTCTTCCTCTCCATAGACAACATTCATATGGCCAAGCCTATCACGCTTCTTAAGCTCCTTCACCGCGCGGTCAAATAAGTCGTTGTGCGTAGCTTCGTAAACGTCGCCTACCGACGTGTCTGCAAATCTTAGCCATGAGAAAGCCTTGTCACTGTCTGCGTTGGCTCGAACATGCTCTGGCGTCCAGATGTTTAACATGTGATTTAATGCTTTGCCGCGCCAGCCAGCTGTCTGGTTGTCACTTCCGGCTTTGTCAAGTCGGCCGCCCTCGGTCCAGACAAGAGATGGTAGCTCATAGTCCAGCAAGCTTCGACTAGAATAGCCTACAGAAACGGTACTGCCTTCTCTGACGAAGGAGGCAGTCTCCGCAAAGTATCCAAATGAGTATGGTGCGGTCACTTCGGCGCGTTCGAACAAATCTGGGTGATTGCAGACTTTTCGGAATTGCATAACCAAGTTCATCAAGGTTCCCGAGTCCTGGTCGTCACCCATTGTCGCCTTCTCAACAAGATCCATGATATTGATCTGATTGCGCAAGTTGCCGTAGTAGGCCCTCTGCCTGTAGGTGAGGTCACAGAAGACGTCCAACTCGATCTTGTCACCGAGCTCCTTCTGCACGTGCTTCTTCACACGACGAAGCATAAACGGCTTTAGAATCATGTGCAGACGTTTCAGCTGATCCTCGTTGAGCTTTGTGTTACTTTGAGCGTGGGACTCAATGTCCTTGGAAAACCATTCACTGAACTCGTCATGTGAATCGAAGAGCGAGGGCATGATAAAATGCAGCAAAGCCCACAGTTCCTGCATGTTGTTTTGGATAGGGGTACCAGTCAGCAACAAACGATTTCGACAGTGGAAGCCCAGCAGGCACTTCCAACGGGAACTAGACGAGCTCTTGATGGCTTGCGCCTCGTCGAGAATCATGTACTGCCATCGCATTTTCTGGAAATACGCTACGTCGGACACGACTAGTTGATAAGACGTCACACAGACGTGGAAAGGCGCGTCTTTTCGGTAAGTGGTGTGCTTCCGGTCCCAGAACTTTCTTAGCACTTTGCGGTCTCCAGCGCTACCCCAGTAGGGAAGAATCTTGAATTCGGGGACGAATTTGGCGATTTCCTGCTGCCAGTTGTGTAGAGTAGATGCGGGCGCCACTACCAAAAAGGGACCCCAGATATCATGCTTCTCGGCCAGGTAGGCCATGACAGATATGGACTGGACAGTTTTGCCGAGACCCATTTCGTCTGCCAGGATACCATTGATACCTTGCTCGTAGAGATTGACAAGCCAATTGAGACCTTTGAGTTGGTATTCCTTGAGCTGGGTATTAATAAGTTTGGGCTGCTCAATTTCGACGTCGCCGAGACCTGTGGGATTCTGAAAGTTCATCTCTCCCTCATCATCCATGTCGAGACCTTGGTTGTTGAAATCGCGGGCCTTCTTTTGGGCCTCGGCAATGGCGTTTTGGGCATTCGCCATGGCGGCCGCCTGAAGGGCAGTCTCATCATCGTTGTCAAAATCGAGGTTCTCGAAATTGGTAATCTTGGAACTCAGCGGCCCGGCCGGCTCCTGAACAGAGAGTTTGTTTTCAGAAATTTGGCGCGCATCTGGCGCAATATCAGGGTTGTCGGTGCTACGCTCTACCTCGTCCGTCTTGATTTTCTTGCCGATAAAGTGCGAATACAGCTCGGTTTGAGAAATGAGGAAGTTGAGCTTTCTCTTCTGGCGAGCGGCTTCGCGATCGGCTTCTTCCTTTCTGGCATTCTCAATCTCTTGCTTCTCGGCGGCCTTGCGTAGATCCCGCTCTTCACGTTCGTTACGCTTCCAGAATCCCATCATGTCACGCATAACACGCTTGGCGCGAGCCTGGAGATCTTTGGCGCCTTTATTCGTTCGCAGCTGCCAGCGCTTGGCCTCCTTTGAAGCCAAAATGGCTGTCTTCTTGAGATTGGAGCCTCGGGTAGCATAAGAGTCGACAGCGAGCTTGAAAGTTTTACTGACATCTTTGCGGGCCATATCACGCCAAATCTGATCGTAAATTTGGTTGTAACCCTTGGAGATGAACTTCTTTTCCAGATCTGGCACGTCATCGACCTTGTCCTTATCTTTGGAAGATTCCGCCTTTTCTTTGCTGGCTTTTTCTCCGTCAGCCTTGGCTTTGCTGCCCTTGATCTTGATGCGGACTCTGCCTTCTTCCTTGGGCGGGAGCTCCTCGCCGGCGTCCAAGGCCGCTTGGGCAGCTTCTGCGGAATCCTTTTCGGCCTGTTTCTGCTCCTTGGATTTCTTGGGTCGTGCGCCCCCGCGGCCCTTTTTCTTGGGGGTTTCGGCATCGGACGCCAGGAAGCTGGACATGGTGCCGCCTTCGAGGTTGAGCTCGATGTTGCGAGCAGGGCCCTTGATACCCTTTTGCAGAATGAGCTTTGTTTGCTGCGCTTTTTTATTCGCCCTTTCGGCATCACGTAGGTGCTTTTGGCGCTCCTCTTCGTCTTCAGCTGCTTCGGCCCGAGCAAGAGCAGCTTCTTTCTGTTCTATGGTGACTGCCATGGACTTTTCGCGTCGTCGCTTGCGCTGCATATCCTTTTTGCGCTCCTTCTCGGCATATAGCTCTTGTTCGCGGACTTCATGCAAAGCTTCGTCGTAAAACACGTCGTCGTATCGTCGTTTGCCTAGGTCGGAGTGCTCGGCGAGTCGCTTTCCCGTAGAGCCAACAAATTGCTCGGTCCGGGCATGACCTCTATCTGAGTCCAGTTGAGCCATGAGGCGCTGGCGCTTGAAGGCTCCCTCTTTGTAAGCTCTGTCGCTGAATTCGGTGTCGTCGAGAGACTCGGCCTGTTTGTCCAGCTGTGCCTCGTAGCTTTGGATTGACTTTTCCATTTCCGTAGACCAAGTCTTCGGCTTGGGTTGGCCATTTGCTTGTCGCTTTGAGGTTACTCGAGGTGTGGGAGATTCTTTCTTAATCGACGATCGACGGCTCTTCTTTAGGCCATCTTCTCTAATTTCAGACGCACGGCCCTTGGCAGGCTTCTTGGAGATCTTCTTCTTTATGACGATTTCTGCCCTTTTGACAGGAACGGGCTCAGGCTCGGTATCAACCTCCTTTTCCATCTCAGTATCGCCGTCGTTATCGGGCTCTCGCAGCTCAAGCATGGGTGGCTCTGATTCCTTCTTGGGTGTGGGTACTTTTTCTGCTGGCTTTGGGGCGGGTTCTGAGTTGGAGAGGATGTTGGAAAAGGACATTGGATCCGCAGCGCGACTCGGCGTCTTTTGAAAGATACTGTCAGTACTCTTGATTTCCTCAAAGGAATGAATGGGATATGGAAGCCAAAAGAATCCAAAAGATGAAGCGATAAGATATTAATAGTGAAAAGTGTGGAAGGCGAGAATTGAAAAACAGGCAGGGAGGGAAAAGAAGTGGTCGGAAGCAGAACAGCTAACGGATAATTTGGCCAGAAAAGTGAGCGAGAGGTGAAGTGAGGCTTGAACGTAGAAGTCGTAATCAATTGACTGATCTGCACTTACGGGAGCCGGCTTTGGCGGTGAGTGGCTGGCCTCCGTCTTCATCATGGAGGGCAGCGACGTGCCGTTTGTGGAGGAAGGCGCTGTCGCGGCTGCATGTCTGGGGCCCGGTGAAGTCATGTGCGAAGGTCGACTCGGCGGACTGTGGGAGCCGGTCGGAAGGTTTGGGTGCGAGTGCGAGAGGGGGCTGGTCGGTCGACGGCTGCTGAAGGACGAGGTCCTCGCTCGCGGCGATGGATAATTGTCGCCGTTGCGGTAAGACGACTGGTGTTGCTGGTCAATTGGCTGCGGGTACTGATATGGCTCGCGGGGGTGGTATGGCTGGAGAGCGGAAGAGGAGGAGGAGGAAAATCACGTTAGAAGACGCGTTGGAAAATCAGGGATGGCGATGATGTAGCATGGCAAGGGTGGTGAATGGGAGGTTTTCGGGAAAAGGCATCGGAGGTGGGGAGAAGAGGTCGTGTTCTTTTTTTTCCCCTTCCTGTGGGTAGAAATGGTGGTGCAAAAAAAAAAATAAGGATGGATGGTTCAATCGAGCGAGCACAAAGGCAAATAGTGTATGCCGTGGTGGGCGTAAGGGCCGAAAAGTGGAAGTGCACTATGGCTAGAGTTGAGCTGCTTACCTTTGGCGTAGCCACTGGCGGCGCGTTATGCCTCGAGTCGGCGATGGGGCGCTCCTTGGTCGTGTCGGTTGTTGGGTCGTAGACTCTGCCGCTGGCCGGCGTCGACTGTCGCTGCGGCGGCTTGTCGCGTAGGTGGTGATGGTGGCTGTCGGCAGAGGGCGACTGCGACGAGATTGACGGAGCTGATGGCTGCTGCTGCTGCGTCGTTGCCGGGGGCGGGTAGTAGGCGCTGGGGGGGTGCAGCGGCGATGCTGAGGCGACTGGGCCGTAGTGATGGCCAGCGGGCGCCAGCGGGTGCGCAGATGCGCCGGATGAGGCCGGCGTCGACGATGCCATGTACGGGCTGCGGCTCTGGGCCAGTCGAGGAGGCGACTGGTGATGCGGGCTCGTGTAGGGCAGCGGCGGATGGAACTCGGTCGAGGGAGACCGCAGGCTGAAGGTGGAGGGACGGTGCGAGCCGGCCGGGTTCATCACGTCGCGTCGGTCGCGCTCTCGATCTCGGTCTCGATCTCGGTCTCTGTCTCTGTCTCGCTCTCGCTCCCGATCCCGCTCACGATCTCTGTCGTCGTCGCCGTGTCGGTGCAGCACCGTCGACCGAAAGCTCGAGTCCATTGCGCTGTGTCGGTTTCTGCCCAGCCGCCAGGCGAGGCAGGTCGAGTCGAGTCAAGGCGAGGCTGGAGGGGAGGCAGAAAAAGAAAAAACTAGAATGCAAAGGCAAAAGAGATGGCTCGCGGCGATTGTGGCCAATGTAGTTGCGAGCTCCTATACCTTGTCTTTTATCTTTCCGCACACGCGCGCGCGCTGGCGATCGAGAAGAGAGCTTTGGATTCTTGGACAGCTCGAGCAGAAACGAGAATCGGGTTGGCAGATGGTGAGAGCTAAGAGGGCGGCCAAGGATCGCGTTGGATGGGTGGGCGGATGACAAAAGCCGGAACTAGATGGGTAGAAGCTGGCAGGAAAAGCCTCGCCAAAAAATGTTGCGAGGCTTCGATGACGACGCAGCGAATGAGCGCCGAGCCGTGTGTTGCCGACGGCGCAAAAGAAGTCGAGCAGTCGATAGCAGTAGGCAGGTGTAGGTGCAGGCGCAGATACGAGTACTAGAGAGGATGAGTCTATAAGAGAATGCCGCCAGATAGCAGTATCAATTAGGTGGTCAATGAAAGATGGAGTGTTCCCCAAGGAGGGCAGGGACGATGTGGAATGGATGCCAAGACCGGCCAGTTGTGAGGGCACAAATGAAGGTGATGGCGATGGCGATGGCGATGGCTTCAAAAAACGGCCCCAGATCGAGATCTGCTCCAAGATGGACACGGGCAGTCACAAACTCCGGATTGACGCTGCGACAGACTACATATACCTACGGCATTCACTGTTCACGAGAAAACTACGGCTGCAAATGGTGGACTGATGCGTTGGCTCAGCCCGAGTCCTGGAGCCGGTCAGGCCGCGCGCCCTGGGCCTTGTCTAGAGATCTGGGATCTACACCTGTCCTTGTACACGTTCTTCCGGGGCCTAGACGTTGGCTGGTGGCGGGCTAAGCAAATTGGAGAAAAAGCAGCGCCAGCGGCCATGATGATTGGACGGTGAAGGCTGGTGGAGAGCCATTCACCTCATCCCTCCTGGTCTTCCAAGAGAGCATCGTGCGCCAATCACGGCGGCGACAGCCAAAGTATCGCCTGCAGGAAATTGTAGCGTACCTAGGTACTCCACACAAAAAGTGCAGCCACGGAATGAAAGACCCGAGAGCATTGGTTGTGTCGCGATCTAGCAGCATTGGAGATTGGATGCAGTGCCTACTACGATGCCATCAGTTCAAAATGCTACACTCCAGCACTTGAACAGCGACGATACCACCTGATCTGTCTCCTGGTTTCTGCAGCAGCTCTCCATCCCCATACTTCAGCCGCTAGTCTCACCCGTCAAACGCCTTGTGTGCCAACCACTGCGCACTGTATCTGGCAATGTCTTTTTGACTCAATCGGACAGTAAGTATCCATTTGAGTACTGTACATCTCCATAAGGCCCATATTGTCGTGATGTAGACTACATACAGTGGATAATCTCGTGGTATCAGGTGCATTTCAGTCGTTGATAATAGAGCATCCGCTATTGGTGGCCAAGCACGCCCTTACTGTTACATATAGTACACTTCTCAGCTACATTCGAGAATGCCCCCGACTCTGTCTCTCAGTAGCTTGGCTCAATTAGATACCTAACCTATGCACTCACTCACTGCTTCTTTGGCCATCTCACCATCACATCTTCAACCTCGCCGACTCCCTTAAACGTCTCCTGCAGCCCTTCATGGCCAGCAATCCCGAGCTCCCTTTCCAGCCCAACTATTCTTCCCGCCCAGTACTCGTTGTCAATCGGCCATGTTCCCAGGCTCTCAAACCCCATCCTGCTGTACAGCCCAATTGACTCTGCTGTCGATGCCAAGAATACCGGAATGGCTTCTTTGTCACTCTGTTTCAGCACTTCAGCGAGCAGCTTCCCTCCAATGCCTCTACGCTGATAATCTGGGTTGATCATCAAAGTATGGATATCTTTTTTCTCATTAGCCATCATCCTCGTTCCCCTTTGGCTAGGACAAAACCTACAAATATGCCTCTTTCCATCCGCAGCCCTTTCATAACACTCATCCATTTCGTCTCTCCTCCTCCCAAACTCTGTCCACAGCTCTTTCAAGTGCTCTTTGACTGCCGTAAGCGAAGGACCAGCAGGAACAGAAGCAGGATCCTCAACAGAAGCAGGACCCTCAACAGTAGCAGTAGACACCACTTTCTCTGCCTCAATAGTATACTTGACAATCCCAACAACGCCACTCGACTCCTCATCTACCGCAACCAAGATAATGTTTTCTGGCTTTTCCAGCGCCACAGGCGTCGATTTCTCCAAAATTTCTTTCGGATCCAAGACAAAAAATGCCCCGTAGAATTCATGATATCGATCCAGGGCTCTGTAGTGAGTATTTGCGATACCGGCTGCATCCGCTGGCTGAGCTGGCCGTAGTTTGACTGAAGCCATGATGAGCGCGTTATTATGTCCCTCCAGAAGCTTTCACTTCACCGACAGGCTTTGAGAGGATTAAGGAATTAAATGTATTCGCAAGCTTAAGACGTGCAGATATTGATGATCTACCTACCTCCCTTTTTATGTATATTTGATCACTCCCACGCCCTGTGAATATTGACAGGTTACCCGGAAGGACTACGACCACGCGCTAAAATTACCGACTAATCTCTCCGGGTGAGTCAACGGTGCCAAATCTGGTAAACAATTCCACTAGCTTCACTCTTTTTATATTTGCTAAAAACCAAGGCAAGAAAAACAGAGGAAGAAGAACCAATGTTCATAGTTACAGGTAGGGTAGATAAGGGCTACGTAGGTAGGGAGGTAGGTGGCTAGATAGACAGTAGAGGATATAACATAGCCATGCACTTCATAGATTCAAACTCGCACGTCATATACCATCCTAAGTACCTTAGTTTCATTTCATTCTGGTCTAATATTCTCCCATATCCTCCACCATAAATGGCGGCAGTAGTAGTAAACCCCAAGGAAAACTCATGACACTACCGAGTCTATGCCGTAACTTGAAACATACAAAAAAAAAACATTGATCATGAATGCATGCATCCTGCATCCTGCATCTCTAGGGTATCGCGGCTGAGCTCATGTGCACTTTTGTGCGGTGCCCATCCCTGATTGCCTCTCATTTTTATTTTGCCGCGTGTGACAATCTATCCATGTGCCGTTCAATTCCCTGTCATATGATCATCCGTTCTATATGAAAATCAACTGTGATTCCAATTGCAAAATTTTTAAACTTTTGTTCTGCTCGTCTTGCATTTTCCGCCTTTACACGGCACCAGCGGAAATCATCTTCTTGCGAAGGTAGTTCTTGTAATCGCCAATACTGCTATCCCATTGGCGGATGGTCTGGTTCTCGCACACCAGAATCTGCTTCGCAATCTTGTCAAGCAATCTGTAACGGAGTATATTAGCAAGCGTTTATGAATGAAAGGAAAAAAGTTGTAAGAACTCACCTGAAGTCGTGGGATACCACAATAACACCGCCGCTAAAGGCGTTGATGGCATCGGCCAAACTATCAATAGTGGGGATATCGAGACCGTTGGTAGGCTCGTCAAGCAGCAGCATGTTGGGGCTGTCAATAGCGAGCAAGGCGAAGACGATACGGCTCTTCTGACCCTCAGACAGCGTACCCATCAGGGCCGTCTGAGAATCACCGGTGAGACCGTATTTGCCGAGCTGCTGGCGCCAGTACTGGTAGTCTTGAGACTTCTCGCTGTACTTGTCACGGACAAAGTCCAGGGCAGACTTGGTCAGATCGAGCTGCTCGGCACTGTGCTGGGAGTACAAGCCAAGCTTCAAGTGTGTGTGGCGGGTAACAGATCCCCGGGTAGGAGAGAGCTTGCCAGTCATCAATCGCAGCAGAGTTGACTTGCCAACACCGTTGGGACCGACCAAGGCGGTTCGGGAGTCCATGTCGAAGCCGAGATCCAAGTTGCGGTAGAGATCATCCTCGGGGTTGCCAGAGTAAGAGAAAGTGACGTTGTCAAAGGACAAGACGGGAGGGGGCAGCTTATCGACATCAGCGAAGCGGAAGGTGAAGACTCTGTCGGCGACAACGGGTTGGATGAACCCATCCGCCTCCATCTTGTCTAGAATCTTCTGGCGGGACTTGGCCTGACGGACTAAGTTGGCATAGGTACCGGCGCTGGCAATGAACTTTTTGATGTGCGCAATTTCCTCCTGCTGCTTCGTGTAGGCCTTCATCTGGTTGGTCTCGTTCTCCTCGCGAGTCTTTGCGTAAGAGTCGTAGTTACCACCATAGTAGAGCAGCTGCTTGTCTCGCATATCAATCATGGTGGTGCACACTCCGTTCAAGAAATCCATAGAGTGGGACACCAAAACCAAGGTGCGATCCCACTTCTTCAGGTACTCTTCCAGCCACACACAGGCCTCAAGATCCAAGTGAGCGGTGGGGTCGTCAAGGAGGAGAAGTGAGGGCTTGACAAACAGCGCCTTGGCCAAGGCAACACGCATTCTCCAACCACCAGACATGTCTTTGGTCTTCTTGTGGATGGTCTTCTTGTTGAAACCGAGACCAGTCAAAATGAGGGAAGCGCGAGTGGAAAAGGTAGAGGGGTCCATTTTGTCCATGTGCTGAAGAAGAAGAGTTAGTACTTCATATGAAAGGAAATCAACCGCTGCTGGACAATCGAGATGGGACACATACATCATAAAGGTCAATCAGAACGGGGCTTTCAGGGCCTTCGTCCTCTAGGAGTTTCTCTGCCATCTGGTCCAGACGCTCCATTTCGTTCTCGGCCTCCTTGACAACCCATTCCAGGGCACCGAGGTCACTGGGAGGAGCGCCCTCGTTCAGCAGGTAAATGTCGACGTGGCTAGGGATGGGGTATTCTCTGGCAGCGATGGCCTTGAGGAGGGTGGACTTTCCGCAACCGTTCTCGCCGAGGAGACCGTAGCGGCGGCCAAAGGACAATTCCATGGTCGAATCGGTGATGAGGACTCGGCCGTGGAACACGAGGGAGGTACTGGTGATCTTGACGTCCTTGCTCTGCTGGGTAGAAGACAGCACACCCGTGGTGACTCGGTCTGAGATGCCGTGCTGGTCCATCTGCTCGGCAAGGCGCTTCACTTCGTCCAACTTGTCGTCAGTAGTGGCAGGGCTGTCGGTATCCTTGACGGGGTTGCCAAAGGCATCGAGCTCAGGCTCCTGCTTCTTGCTGGCCTTGCCGCCCTTCTTGTCCAGCTTGCCCTCGGCAGCCTTCTTCGCGAGTCTCTTTTCCTTGGAAGCTGAAGGCATTGTGGCGGTGTGGTTCGGGAACTTCTATTCCAGCTGATTTTGTGATTTCAAGAGGAGAAAAAAGAAGGAAGGGAACGAAAGAGCGGGAAAGACGTAAAAAGAGAAAAGAAGAGAAAGATGCACCAAAAAAAAGGAAGTCCCAAATTCCCAGGCGTAGTATTCAACGTCGCTGAATACTACTTTTGTATGTTATAGTAGAGAGGAAAGGAAAAAAAAAGAAAATTCTGGGAGGCGAAACTACGGGCTGACCAGGATGGTGGCGGTGGTTGCCGGTCTAAGGCTAAGAGGCTTGAGATTCCTCGACCTGGGCGGGGTGAATTTTTTTCTGGATGGTGGGGCGCGGTATCAGAATTTTGGCTTTCTGATAAGGGGGCTTAGGGGAGCCACAATCAGGCATCAAACTAAGGCATGAACAGCTGTATCTTACGACAGTAGGATTAAGAGCAGTAGCGCGAAATACTTCTAGCAAAGGAATTTTTGAGAGAAAAAGCCAAAGCTACATCCATTTGCTTCTCTTTGCGTTTACATTTCATAGACGCCTTCTGTTTCTCATTGTACCTTTTCCTTCCTCTATCTTTGGCTCGTAGGTACGGTGCGTAACGAAATACATACATGCTTATACGTAGCACTCCTAGGCAGCTTGACGTCACAATTTAGTGGGTCAGCCACTATCAACACGCATTATCAGAGTTTTCTCATTTGCCTGTAGATGCAGCGAATTTCCTGAACCGCCTGCTTCTCTACGCAATATCTCCTTGAATAGACTATACGTAAAAATATTGTTTGAATCAGCTCTGTAATGGCAAACTCTTGTGCTTACGTACTAGTATGAAGAGTAAGGTACAATGCAGAACAGATAATTGTCACAGCAAGATAATTTGATGACTGAGCATCTCTTTTGATTGGAGCATCGGCTCCGGGCAAACGGCTGCCCGACACACCAATCGCCGTGTATCATGTACGCAGGGACCTGATATGGTAGGTACTAGGGTGTCAGTACCGGTATTGCGTCTAGACGACATTTTACAATATGAATTATCTTTCAAAAAAAGGCGAAGAGACCGCATACGAAGAGGCAGCTATATGATCGAAAATACATCAGTCTCGCCATGGTTGAACGATATGCGGTTAAGAAGCTAATGTCTGTAAAGGTTCATAATACAGCGGCCTCATGATAAAGAACATTGAAAACTGCTATCGTGCAATCAAAGATTGAATTATATTCGTAATCATTCCAGAGTACATTTCATATTTAGGTACTTGAATGGACGTTTGCACATTTGGATACATGTTTGTAAAATTGTGAAATAATTCGTTGCTGATAGTGCCTAGCCTAAACGTGTCATCCGAACAGTGACACTTCTGACAATAGGTATATGTATTATTTCTTAACTTAAGTCTCTGTCGTAGCCCAGCAATTCACATTGCCTTTGAGAAGGCACTTTATTTAAGGTATCGCTTGGCAATAAGTACATGCGCGAACAAGGTTCTATACTAGTAATACAGACATGCCACTAACAAGCACCTCATATTTAAAGGCGAATCGCTATAATCTCCATTGATTAACCATCTCGCAATTTCAGAGATACTGTCGGTGGCAAAACCATAATGTAATCTTGCATCTCTAGAACAGATTTAAGCACCTATCTTAATAATCTCTACATGTCTCGCTGAGATTCATTGAAAGGGATCTTCTTCCCTTCGCGCCGTCAGACAACCCTCTAGCTCTGCAGATAACTACATGGGCTAGGACAGCGCTCATCTAATTTTAAGGGAAGACGATATTATCAGCTACTAAAAAAGGGAGACGTTATTCAAAACCCCAATCTCATTATCCAACACCCCAGCTGTAGCGTAATAAGGCAGCTATTCCATATGTGAAGATACATGTGCATAACTGCTAAATATTATATATTTAGAAATAGAGCAACAGCAGCAATAGCAGCAGTAGCAGTAATAATAGTAAGTAGTTAGCAGTAGTGGCAGCAGCAATAGCAATAATACTGGCAGCAGCCCACGCCCAAGCTGGAGGGTTGGATAACAGAATTGGGGTGCTGGATAACGTCTCCCTAAAAAAAGGCTCTGTATGTCTATCTCATATTGCTTTTGTTGCGTCAAAATTACCGTTAGCAATATCCCGCAATCGTAAAGAAACCCACATCAGTCTTGCGCCTACTTGTTTCTAAAACTGCCTTGAGTATATACATGGATTGTTTGCATGATGAGATCATTATTGAGCACTGTTGTTTACTAAAACCCGGGAAGACCGATTGGGACTTTTTGCGAGTCCGACGGCTGCAGCTCAGCTTCATTAGAGCGTGGCCGGTGCGGCATTGTGTAACAGTAATCTCAGGGACAGTAGGTTGATACCGAGTATCATAACAGAAGATCATATGGCAAATAAGAGTCATGACGTGTGTCCGAAAGCTGATCAAGTCTAAGCAAAGCTGCACATAGTCTCGGGCCCCTGTTTGTTTTGGTTTTTGGCCACCTAGCATCTATAATTGAGTACATGTACATGAGTAGATGAACCATATGGCGTATGGCGGTCTTGCTATACACACATATCAATTTCACAAGGCCATGTCTTGTATAACGAAACCGCAATGTATCATAGGCTACAAAGCTTCCACGACAGCATTCTCCACACTCCATATGCAGATTCAATAGGTACCTATCCCCAACTGGAGAAAACCTGCATGTAATTTTAACCCAAGGCTCGATGCCGCGTCTCAGGTGATGAAGCATAGACCGCAGGCTAGGCTGGATTTTACTCAAGCGTGTCAAGCATCGTGTTATCTCATTACTTGTAGTTCTATATTCCATGTGGCTACATGTCAAGCCAGCAAGCAGCTCCGAACTTTTTAGGAAATCTTTAGCCCTGCACGGGAAGCTGCCGTAGTACAAACGACACAGCCTCTGCCGCCTCTTCCGCAAAATGGGCCTCTGCGCTTCATCCTTAGCCGCAATTCTCTTTAAGCGCGGCTGGCACTTGGTATTGAGTCTCAACATTCATGTTTCTAGTCCTTCTCCTAAATGGTCAATATACGTGATGTGTGGGATTGGCAAACGCAAAACGGGAGCAGGCAGCATGACAATTGAAATGAGCTGGGAGCTGAAGCATTGTCGGACTCACCGCTCCCAGTTGAACGGCTTCTCGCATAATAAAAACATGTAAATGGACATGTGGTGCGGTTAAACAAAGATAGACAGCTCAATACTCTCCTGTCATTGGCACTAATACGAATGTTCCAGTGAAACAGCCCCATTCTCTTCCTTGTGTACTCTTGAAGGAGATGTCAAACAGCAGTTTGGTAAGGATTTTTCTCGTCTTTTGAGAGGGCAAGAAGCGCAAACGTGTGAAAACAGAGTAAGGAGTTAAAGATGGTTCCGGAAGTGCTTTGCCTGTCTGAAAAAGAAATCTATAAGTAGAGAGTGAAGAGACACCAAGTCCCGGAAGATTAGACAAAGACACAACACTTATAACAACCAAAAACACAACCAGCCACCCATTCTCTATCAACCTTCATTCTATTTTATCTCGTCTTTTCTACATTCACCATCTGCATGTGTGTCATTGAGGAATACCGGGTGACTTTCCTCATCGTGGACGTTGTCACGCTTACCATCTTATTTTCTCTTTACCTTATCAGTCTCGTTGCCTCGATATACCCATTCGTACCTAGGCCTGATAAATATCCCGGTGGACCAGAGATATGAAGTTCTGGGGGATTTGGAGCCTCTTGGCAGCTGTCGGCATCGTCGTCGCGGCCCCTCCTACCAATGATTTCCTCGGTATTCACACCCTTGGTCTTGATAATCGTACCGCTGGTGCTGCCATCCATCCCCCTCCGGAGAACCACGGTGGGTGTGGTTTTCAGCCACAGCCCGAGCCGCGATTTTACAACTCTGTCACAAAAGGTACGTGTGGCCGCTTTTCTCGGATTTCGCAACATTGTCGTAAACTGTAATGATAAAATACTAAACGGCAACTTGTGTAGGTTTCTATGTCAACGGCACCACTCTCCCCGAGATCGACTTTGATGTGGGTGACTCGTATGCTGGAAATCTTCCTATCAGCAACAAGCGCAACGAAAGCGATGAGCTCTTCTTTTGGTTCTTTCCGACGGTCAATCAGGAGTATCAGGACGACAAGGAAATTGTCATCTGGCTCAGTGGCGGGGTAAGTTCATCTGCATGCACAACCTCCTATCTATTCGCTCGTTTAGCATGCTTACCAAGAATTGAGCTGGTGATAGCCCGGATGCTCGTCAATGATGGCTCTTTTTCTAGAGAACGGTCCCATCTCATGGCAACCTGGGACATTGGAGCCCATCTCCAATCCTTTCAGCTGGCACCTCCTCACCAATGTCGTCTGGATCGATCAGCCTGTTGGCACGGGGTTTTCCAAAGGTAATCCCAGCATCACAGATGAAGACGGACTAGCCGAACAATTCAAGGGTTTCTGGCGCAATTTTGTTGACACCTTTGGTTTGCATGGCTGGAAAGTCTACATCGCGGGTGAATCCTGGGCCGGCATGTACGGTCCATACATCTCCAGCCATTTCATCGACGCCAAGGACACGGATTACTTCGACGTACAGGGGTTGATCATCTATGATGGAAATTTGTTTGGCCAGACTGTGCATAGCACCATCCCCATCCTGCCGTTCGTCACCCGTTACCAGGATATACTTCCATTCAATGACACCATGTTATCAAGCTTCCGCCATGTTCATGAAGATTGCGGTTTCACCGACTATTTTGAAAAATATCTCGTGTTTCCTCCTGTGGGCATACAACCTGACCTCACTCCGGTCCAAAATAATGATACCTGCTACAAATTCTGGGATAATCTCGTGGATGCAGCCAGCGCAGAAAGCCCTTGTTTCAGCCCATATAACATCATCGATCGCTGTCCCTATCCTTATGATGCAATTGTCAACCCTGCCAATCCCACCAACGGCAGTAACTCCTATTTCAACCGCGCTGAAGTCAAAAGGGCAATTCATGCCCCTGATGGGTTTGATTGGACGCCGTGTTTCCTTGGGGTCTTCCCTAGTGGAATAGACAATTCCTCGTTTTCGGGGTTTAAGCAGCTCCCACACGTCATTGACACAACTAGGAACGTCATCCTTGCCCAAGGTGGTGTCGACGCGATGTTTCCCATAAACGGAGCGGTGCTGGGAATTCAAAACATGACATGGGGTGGCGAGTTGGGTTTCCAATACCAACCGCAAGATCCATTCTACGTCCCGAATTATGGGCTCAACAGCACTGGTACTGGCTTTACTGGGTACGGCTCCAATTCCCCAGCCTCATTTGGCGTTCTGGGTACGACTCACCACGAACGTGGTCTTACGCTCGTAGCGACAAAACTGGCTGGCCATCAAGGGCCCGGCTATGCACCCGCGGCGTCATTCCGTCACCTGGAGAAGTTGTTAGGAAGAGTAAAGAGCCTGAGCGGCACTGAGCCGTTTACTCTCCCAAAACTACGAAACATCTCTCAGCCAGCCGCGACTACCCTAGGCAAGGGTACCATGCCGATTCCCTAGCTGTGAGGGGATACGCCTCAAGATGGTATATGTGCATGTATCCAAGGTGAGATGGAGCATATGTACCTCCTTTGGGGCAAGAAATGAGGTTCAGATACCCAGTGTTGACACTGGGTTGTCTACTAGAGTGCAGATGGAATGAGTCTAGATCCGGTTTCAAACAAATTGTTCGCAACACCACAAGATTATTTTCTTTCGTTCGTGAATGCCCCAGGGCTTTTTCTCTTTGAGATAGATCGGTTTGCCTTTCAAGGCTTTCTCCCTTTAAGATAGATTAGTTTGCCATTTAGTATAGCTTTGCAATGCAAGTCCCCACATTCGTTTTACCTCCATCTCCGTCTTGTCCTTTGTACAAAAAACCCTATTCACATTCAATAGACGACTCAAGACTACATTTTCCTAGTTATCTTCTCCTACAGCATCTTAGCCAGGGGAACGCTTTTCCCCATTCTGTACAAACTTCCTATGACCTTGGACAGCCTTGACCAGGCTGATTTAGGAGCTCTATATATTTCTATTTCTCATCTGATTGCCATATTTACTCAGAAGAATCGATAGATGCGCAGCTAGTAATTATAATCACAAGCAGCCCAGTATGTGACAAAGACATACCGCTACAAACTTCACTGCTATCCGTCTCATTCAGCGGACGTCGGTAATATATTTCCTTTAGTGAGTCTTTGTAGATGTTATACATGGAAATGATTTAAAAAATATGTGGACAAGTAGATGTAATGCACAATTTTCAGTCACATGTCACGGGAACATGGTGAGGAAAACGAGAATTCAAAACGGTTCATGTTCCATCTTAACTTAAGCTTATTTTCAATCTTTATTCTCACTACATGTACTTATCTAGTGAGACTGGTCAGACCAGATGATCCGCCATTGTACCGCCCCTGATCCGCTCTGATTAGAAGTACAGGGAATTCCTCTCATAGCATATACGCCTCTCAAGGCCACTGTAATCTACCTATAGCGTTAATATTGATCAAAAGGAAGATCTTTGACACGGCACTATTATTCACATGCTGTATTCTGGCGGTCATTGCTCACATACGTCAAACGAGCCTCATACCATTTGGCCAAGCAGGAATTTATACGCTTTCATCACTCAGGACATAACGCAGCACAACACAACACCGAGGCACAAACACACACACAGGTTTATAAAAGCGCTGCTTCATTCATCAAACCAAAAGCCAATCAGACTATAGCCAAACTACGTACACCTTCGCTCCTCCCCAGCACACGGAGCCAGCTTCGCTTAGCCGCCCAATCTGAAAGACAAAGAGAAAGTGACAGAGTGACAGAGAGTGACAGAGAGAGAGAGTCTAGAGAGAGACAGAAACAAACACTGCCAGCCTCGTCAAACTACCTCCTTTCCCACCCTTCAGCTCTCAAAAGAAGCAACCCAACCGGAGACAAATAAAAGAATACATTTAGAAGAGAAGAACCGAAAAAGCAAGATCAAGACGGGCTCGATGGATCACCCATACTGCCACTGCCGCCACTACCGCCACTACCGGTGCTCCCTCTGCTGTCATGAACGCCAAACCGCTTGGTGTACATGGGCCGTCGCGCCATGTTCATGCCCATGCCAACGGGAGACCGGGGCTCCTCATCGCTCGGCTGGGTGAAACCGCTGACGTCGCTGAGCATGCTAGAACTGCGACCGCGCGACTTGATGCCGCGATTCTCGAACGTGGTCATGGGCGGTGACTGCCATGCGGCGATACCGGGCAGAGTAAAAGGGAGAGAAGAAGTTGAGTGATTCTCACCATTTGGCAGTGGCACGTACATGTTGGGCGGATAACCAATCGGGTTGGGATGCCAGGGAGTTTGAGGCTGACCCTGATGCGGGGGGAGCTGCTGCTGTGGCGGCCGCGGTGACTGAAAGGCAGGATGCGCAGTCACGGCGGTAGGATCGAGAGGGGCCATCTCCACGGGCATGCTGCTAGCCTGGCTCAAGAAGTTTTGAATTCCTTGTATCTGATTCTGGAGGCTGCGAATGTGCTCGACCTTTGCATTGTTCGTTGCATAAATCTGCCCGAGCTGATCATGATAGGCCTTTTCCGTGTTAATGACCTGCTCCTGCCAGTTGGCGCGCTCTCGCTTTCGCCGCTCCACTTCGTTGAGGCCTCGATTGTTTGCATCAGCAATGTTGGCAAGCTCGTTTTCGACTTTGGCGATGCGAGTGGCGATCTTGTTACGCTTGGTGATGAGGTTGCTGTTCTCGTTTTCCTTGGTATGAACTTCACCCTCCAACTTCGCCTTGTATTCGCGTAAACTCTTCTGAGCTGCATCATATAGCTTCTTCTCATTAGTGTAGGTCCGTTCCATTCCTTGCTTCTTCTCGGCCAGTTCCGGGGAGCTGTCAAACTTCTTGAGCTGCTCGATTATGGTTCCCGTTTCACGCTCGGCCTGTGCCTTCTGTATCTCTTGTTGGCGAACTTTTTGTCTATATTTGTCGTCGTTGTGGCCGGCTGAGGCTATCTGATTGTCAAGGAGCTCGTTCTCCTTTTTGAGGGCGTTAATTCTGGACTTCCATTCCTTGCGCCAAGTCTTGAGGCGATTTTTCTCGTCGTTGAGCTTTGCTTCAGCCGCCGCAATGGAAATACGCAGGGTGGTGGCGGGAGAATCGGGCTGGAGGGATTGCTGGTTGCCGGACACAGCAACAGGTGCACCGTCGTTTTCGCGTGCTGGCTCTTTGACAGTGCGGATGTTGGTTGAGAAGATGACCTTGTCAGTCCTAGTGTCCACAAACTCACACACGTACTTTGACGACGGCCGGAGGCCATAAATGTCTCCCGTCCAGCGAGTTTCACCTGCTCGGCCGCTGTCATCTTCATCAACAACTGGGAAAATGCGAGTTGGCTGCCAAAATGCATTATTGACCTTGACGTAGAAAGGTTTGGATGTGTCGACGCCAGTGGGTCGCGCGATGGGCTGTCCATTGGGGGTGGTCAGAGGCAGCGGCACGTCATCGACGTCGGGAAAATTGCTGGTGTTAAAACATGCTTCGTCGCAACCAATATAGGATATCCATATCTGTTTAGGCTGAGTGTTGAAAGGCGCATTCCCGAGGTTGTGTATATCTGTCGTGTTGACGCCAAGTGATTTGGAGGACACGTGAGACGACTCGTACTCTTTCATTACAACAATCTTGGTGCTAGCCAGCGCTGCCCATAGCGGCTGCTGTAGTCTGACTTGCGTACCCTGCTTTCTTCTTTTCTTGTTGGTAGGGGGTGGAGGTGGGAGCTGAGCACACCCAGCCTCTGTGTCTGGAGTGTTGAAGCCAGTGTCGTGCGGAACTTCGCCATTGATCGAGATGGTGGCGACGGATTTCCCAGCCTCGGGGTCATGCTGGCCAGCTGCCGCGCTGGCCTTTTCCCTCCTCAGGTACCACTCTCGGATGTATCTGACCAGCCCCTGAGTCAAGATATGAATGGCCAATCCGCTTCGTACCCACGCAAATGCACTTCTCTTATCGTGCATGAGTGATGTGGATTCGAGTGTGCCTCTCAAGGCAGAAGGGACCGGCCAGTCTTCGGGGATGTGTCTGGCAAAGCGGGACCAATGGCTTCGTGTACTACGGATGAATTGGTTACCCGCAATCCAGACGGCACAAGTCGTAATCCCTCTCGAGCTGCCATTCCGGTAAGTAGCACCGCCGCCGAGAGTGATGGCAATGATGGGCTTGGCTAGATCCAGAATAGCATCCTGGATTGGCTGCCAAAGAAAAAGCCAGATGAGGAGGAAAAAGAAATCCATGCAAAACATGGTGACAAAGGAAGGCATGGTCGAGTGGCCATCAAAGATTTCGGCAAAGTTGAGATTGATGCCCGAGCTTGTGGTGACGGTGGGAACAAAGGTCAAGCAGGTAAAGATGCCGTAGATGATGGAGAGGGAAAGAGTCGGGAGCTGCATGAGGATGATGAGGATGGCGAGCGTATCCTGCATCGGCAGGGACTTGAGGACGGTGGCCACGATGTCGAGGGGGCTCGAGTCGCGGTGCACATCGATGTTCTTCATGGCGTTGACGTCGATCTGGCGATGGCCGCCATCGACGGCGCCACCAGATGCCATGTGGGAGGTGCACGACTCGGAGGTGGACGTCTCAGAATCGTTGCCGACAGAGGACCTGCGGGTATCGGCGGTGCGGTGATCGTGGGCGAAGTCGATGCCAGCCTTGGAGCTGCCGTTGGGCACGCCCTGGGTCACAAGCTGCGGCCCTGCGTGGCCGGCGCCATTGTCGGCGGGCCTCGCAGGGCCTTCGGAGTGATTGGGGCCCTTCCTGCCAGTGGTTCGTTTCGCCGGGCCTACGAGCCCATTCTCGTGCTTCGTGTCGCGATGACCGGCGCCACCTGTATGTCGCTTGCCCGATGCTGATGCGCGAGGCATGCGCGGCGTGTGCTCTCCCCCACTGACTGCCGAGCAACCCTGGGAACCTCTTCCAAGGCCAGGGCCAGCAGCAGCGGGATGGGAGGAATATTCGGTCTTCGCGTGCGGTCTGCGGGCCTCGACGCCGGTGTGTAGTGCGTGCGTGTCTATGAGGATGTGTGTGGTGGGGGAACTAAGAGTTGGTCTGCAAGACAGATGGAACAAAAATAAGGGATCAAAAGACTGCTAATTCCAAGATGGGGTCGTCATGCGAGCGCGGTGCGGTCTGGCCGCGGCACAAAGGCGAGCGCCTGTTGACCGTTTGGTGCGAAGCGAGGTGCTGGCCGTTCCAGCAGTCGCGGCCGGTGGTGGTGAGAAACTGCGTGGTTGAAGGAGTGAGATTTGGACCAAGTAGAAGAAGATGTTGGCGGTGGTGGAGGAAGCGAAAAAAGAGAAAAGCCGCCTACCCACGAGCCGGGGATTATTGCTAGGCCGTAGCGGACGTGTAACTTGGAAACTTGTAGGGCCTCTGGGCGGCTTCCAGGGCACAGGAGGCGCTAGGGCGGGCCCTGGATCTACCGTCTACAGACGCTAACTGGGAGACTTGTGGAGAGCGTCGCAAAGTACAGAGGACAAGGCCAAGATTCGGCGGAGGGGATAGGGGAGGGCAGGATGGGAGGAATGGTGTCAGAATGCACGATGCGTTGCTAGTAATTTTTCCTTTTTTTTTTTTTTTTTTTTTTTTTTTTTTTTTCTTTTGACTGCTTTCTTCCCAGCTGAAGCAGTCAAGTCCAAGAACGCTCCAAGGCATCCGAAAGAATACCAAGGTACATGGAGTACTGCCGTACGCAGAAGACACTTTTATGTATTTGCCAGCTAGTACTGAAGTATAGAGTACTTATACGGAGTATTATCATTGGGCTGCCAGGGTCGGTCATTTGGTTTAACTCTATAGGTAGGTACCTTACCTATCCAGCGACTACATTTATGTAGTTGTTAACAGAGATGCAAATGCTGTTGCCAAGCTCCAACATCTCCTCCCGAGTCTCGTGTGTTGTGCAGCGCAATCATTTATACCTGTAGCATTAGCAGCGCTAGGCAGAATACCTATATGCAAATCCACTCCAGAACGCATGTCATAACACTAGAACAAGTGCTAGTTGACGAGGTTCACAACGTTAGTAGGACTCAACCACGGCAGAAAGGCCATACTGCAAGCGCGGCAGCTAAAGTAGACAGGGGGAGAGACTCATTCATGCTCTAGTACAAGGTTTGTAGTAGCATCCGTAGCAAATGCCGAGCGAAATCCACCAAACAAGAACGTGCGAGAATGGATCTACGGGTGCTCTGCTCTGTTGCTGAGTGCTACAGGCACTATCAAAGCATTTGATATCAGCGTACCCTCTACCGCATAGACGCCTGAAGCCGCCTTCACAAACAGCACCGGCACAGCCTGTCGCTCCCGGAGCCGCCGGATCTGCGGGCCAGCAAGCACTGAAATCCTTGGGCCAGTTTTAGTGCAGCAGCTGAACCTGATGTCTGGCCACGGCCACACGCGTCGGGACTTGGATTGAGGCTGTCGGCTGTTGGCCGCCGGAAAAACTGTCGATAGGCTGGGCCGCGGGCTAGGGCAGGTTAAGCTTTTTGCCCACGGAAAGGAGGGCCAGCGGCAAGGGATCTGACGTCGATTGTTACCCCAGTTCAGCGCTGTTGGCTGTGGCTATAATTGCTGCCACGCACTAACATGAATAAGGGAATATCATCTGCCGCTTCACAAGTAAGAAGGGAAGAGTGCATCCAGCATAAGAAGAGGGGATCTTGATGCTCCAATGCAGTTTGCAGGTAAATACGCAGCATGTAATTCAAGAGCTGCCAATCAACGTCAGAATAAAAGAGAGGCACGCGCTCCGTGTTTCAAAAAACGTGCTGCTTGCGTCCTGTCATGTACTCGGTACTTGTGCATCGCCTTGCTTGCACGTGCAAGTCTCTTCTTTTTTCCAGGGCCCCCCGCTTTCAGATTCTCCAAAGAAGAGTCGGCCATTTGCGTCCCACACACCCACAAGCTTCTCTTTTTTTTCTCTTGTCTCGCACTAAAGCGCTAAAAGAGGAAGAGAAAAAAAAAAAAAAAATCCTGATGGAGCCTCCAATTTCCCGACTCGAGATGGTACGATGCTAGCTCTCGTCTTTTTTTCCTGTCCATATACAGCAATCACAACGACTCGAAGTGGAGGCACAAATACCTAGATGCTGGTTAAACTTGCTGCCGCTGCCGCTGGTTGGCCCGCCTCTGAGCTCTTCTGCCATGAGCCCCCCACCGCTTATCCCTGACTGCCGCTGCGGCTTTGATGTTTGACTGCCAACTACGGCATGGGCGTCGAATCCCACTAAAGGAGGCTGCGGGAGGCGTCGAATCAGAGGGCGGGCAGGGCGCGTGAGAATCAGCGTGAGAAGAGCTGTCACATAGCTTACTGGCAGCGCTCTACTAATACTCCGTACAACTGCTGGCCGTAATATTGATGACTCTATCCGTATGCACTTGTCCGCTTCTGACCGCTCCTTGCTTGGGGTATCGCAATGGCCTGTTTCCCTTGTGGCGCGGCCGCCAAACAGTGGCCTCACTGTCAAAGTTACAGCAAACATGTAGATTGTACTGCCTACGACTAATCGACGAGGCAGAAATTCCCGATCCAGCCTCTCAGCCGCCAAAAACGCTAAACGGGGCTTGTGAAGCTAGCATATGAGCCTGCGAGATAGAGAGCGGCGTGTAACAAACATTAACATACAGATAGTGCCTAAAACGGCATTCCGTATGTACACATACAAGTTCTGCCATATGGAAAGAGGAGCACAGCCATCCAAGAACCCCAGCGGATGATTTTTCGAGTCATTGTCAGCGAAGGATGCATATACTGCGTGCTAACAATGCTGGGAGCAGTCTCCGGCCGTCCTAGACGTGCCCCTCTTCGGGCCACGATACCCCGCGATAGACAAACGCTTTGAGCATGGAAACTGATCGTCGCCCGACTAGGGATTTTCAGGACGGCCAGCGTGACCTCCAGACTCTTCCCGGACGACGGATGGTGCCATTTGCTCTGGGCTAGCAGACAAGGCGGCATTAAGAGCATGCGGCGCCGATGAGGCATATGGGGCTAATCTGGAGGCTTCAACTCGTGATACTATTCGCCATAATTGTGAGTGCTTGCGTCCTTTCCGATCGATCTATTTATCTACAAGTAGAAAACAGTGACTATTTAGAGCAAGACATTTGCTACGACTTAGGTAGGCTCGGCAGTTTGGCTCTGAGATGCTGATAGGCTTTGCCGAATGCTACCTTGTGTGGTAGTACAGCGTGAGATATATGCGTGTATTTGGCAAGGACCAAGTCCTGTCCCCCGCAGAGTAGCAATCGCTTGACTCGAACGTTTGAGGCTGCAGATGGAAAAGGGAGGGGCGAGCTACCTACACCTACGGTATGTTTATATCCGGATACAAGGTGCAGGGCCAACAGCATCTCATCTAGTTGCTATGCGTGAAACCATCGCCAAAGCCACCCTCCATACACAGAAAACACACTTTCCATCCTTCTTGGTACTACTACATCATGCATATGTTGTTACAAGCGCTCAAGCATCATTCACCTGGGTATCGTCGCCTCTCCATTTCTTCTTCTCCCTCCGCCTCTCCAGCTCCTCCGCCTTGTCAGCCCACACACTACGCTCCAGTTCCCACAGCGGCTGCATCAGCCTGCCGATAACCTGGTCGAAAATCGCAGTCTGCTCCTCATAGCCAACCCTCCGTCTCTGCTTGAGGTTCCCATGTCCCCAGAATGGTTTCACGCTTATGCCCGTGCTCGTGCTCGCACTCTTGGTCTTATTCTTCTCGCCATCCTTCTTCTGCTTCTCTTCTTCGTATTTTAGCATCAGGTAATCGACTCGTGCTCCACCAACGTAGTTTCCCGAGCCGACGGTGAAGAAGCGCGTCTCGCCAATAGTGTAGCCGCTGACGCGGTTGACGCCCATTGTTGTGAAGGATTCGATGGGGAGGCGGCGCGGGCCGTTGGCCGTTTTCTATAGAAGTGTTTGTGTGAGTTGAGTTTTGTTGCACGTATTGTTCATGGGAAGCTTTGGAGGGGTGTAGTGTATCGCAAATTCTACGTACATTGATGATTCCTCTCGGGGGAGGTGAACCCGGGAGAATGACTTGCGTTTCTCGTATGTCGATATTCTTTGCCGTCCTCAGCTCCGGTATCCTTTCCTTGAGCGTCTCTTCGAACCGGGTCTTCGCAAGTTGTAGCAGCACCTCAGGTCTGATAATCCCAGTCTAGTAACCAAGACCAAAAAAAAATCATTAGCTCAACTCAAGGGATAAATATTCTTCTCTTATGAAAAAGAACAAACTCACCCTCTTCTCGTCCAAGTCCTTATACAACTCCCCTTCCCCCTTCAAGCTCCTCTCTCTCCTCCTCACCACCTCGCCCTCCCACCCATCTAGCCTCGCCACCACGCCGCCCGGCCCGCCCAGAGCGACAACCTCCTTCAGCACATCGCCTATCCGGCACACCTCGGCGACAGAACACCCCGCAAAAACAATCACGCCGAGGTCGTGGTACAGGTGGATGGCGCTCTGCTGTAGGGCTCTTGGTGAGACTTCGTGAGAGGGCCCGCCGATGGGGACTTCGGCGAGGCGCCGTGGGCGAATGGTCTGGAAGCGGGCGAGCGTGGGGAAGATTTCGAGGGCTGGGGCGAGGCGCGGCATGATATTGGAGTTGAGTATGTGCGAATATGGATGATTAGGACTTGGTTATATACTAAAAAAGCTGTAAGAAGCAGCAATGGCTCGTCAAGGGGAACTTGTCGCAATAATCATCATTTCTTCTGTATCGAATTTCAAAGAGATGATGGAATTCAGCCGATGGAGTGGCACCATTCAATGGTGGCGTTTCGTCAGCCTTGCATTAGAGCGTGGATTTGATTGGAGCTTCCGTTCATGTTGGTCTCGTGCTAGCGGTAGCAGCTGTAATTCTTAGCTTAAAGCTCGAATTGGGCGGGGCGCTCGATGATGATGATTACGGCTGAGCTTCACTTAGTCACTTACGCTTTAAGCATCTGCAAATTACTGGACAGCATCACAATCGTTTAAGAATATGAATCGCTGAGAGTCAATATGGCGAGTCTTAATACTGAGCTGAGGAGGCAGGTCATCGCCATCTATAAAGGTTCGCTGCACGACTCTCTCTTTCTTCATTATTGTCTTGCACTGAAGCTATCCGCCTTCATCACTACATCATACCTGAATTCAAAGAGACAAAAGCTCTCCACCTCATCTTCTGTCGCCACCACCTTTCCATCAGACAAAATACACAGTTCCGTTTGAGTCGCATATACTTCATTTCCAATTAACCATCATCACACAGAGCTCCTCTACCTCGGCCGCGAATACCCCCTCGGCTACTCCTTCTTCCGCCCCCGCCTCCACAAGGCCTTCATGTCGCGTGCCGCCGAGCGCGACGAGGACAAGATTCGCTCCGGCATCAAGCAAGCAGAGTTTGTTAAGAAGGGTGCGTCTTCAACTTCAATATCCATACATCTTTTTATTGCAAAATGCATCAAGTTTTGGAGACATTAACATCATACATACAGAGATCGAAGCTCTGTAAGATTAATTCCTACATGCACTCATCATGAAGTATTCATTTTATGAAAGCCATGTATCACAAATCATCATATCTACACAATCACTTCACTTCACATCACAAGCAAAATGTGAATATATGAGTATAAAGCCTCAATCTGTGTTATAAAACATTCCTCTTCACAGCATAAACTCGCCTTCTTCCACCAAAAAATATTACGCACCCTTTATCCCATTCCGCAATTTCCATCCGCTAATGCAATTCCCTCCCTTGCCGTTCGGGGTATATAACAGGTACTATCTGAAACGATATCGAACATTGAGAAAACGATATGACGGCGATGCCTGAGTGTCTGTAAAAGAAAGAGAAGAGAGAGAAAAAGGATGTGAGAGACGCAAGAGTAAAATATCATATTCTTTCTTCTCTCCAATAAACGGAACGGGAAATGTTAATTGGTAGAAAAGGAAAAAAGGTCTTGTCAAAGAAAAGGGGGCAAGACGTAATATGTATATAAGGTAGGTAACGAAACAGAAAAAAAAAAGCAACATAAAAAGAGAGAACATCTCTCGCTAAGCAAGCTCGCGGCCATAAATGCATATCAAGATGTACAAAAATGATTCATATCCCGGTAAACTCTTGTTCCCTTTCTTCTTACCACCAACGCAGTAGAGAAGGAGGGGGGTAAACAGAAGAGGCAAGAAAAGAAGAAGAAGAGCCCAAAATTATCCAAAGGTATTCCATCACAACACGTGTATAAACTTTTTTTCGAAACATTTCCCTTTCCATCGCTTAAATAATCTCTCTTCTCTCCATTCACCCCGTCACCTTCTTCTTCTTCGCATACCAGGCGCCAAACTCGAGACACTCGCTCAACGACGTCCTGTTGTCGTCCATCAGGTCGCTCATCATCTTCCCCAGCCACATGTCCCACTCGTCCTGGCTCTTGCCGCTGACCTCTCGCAGGATGGGCTCGAGAGCCTGAATCTCCTGCACCTGGGTCAGCAAGGCCGTCTGCCGCAGGGCAATCTGCCCCGCCGTCAACGTCTTCTTGTCCGCTCTCGGCGTTGGCGGCGGTTCTTTGCCCTTGGAGTCGGTCTTTGCGTCGGTAGTGATGACACCGCCAATGCCCTCCTTCTCCCAGCGGAACTCGCTCAGGGGGAGGGCTATCCGCCGTGAGCGGACGTCGCCCAGCGTCTCGTACTCTTGTATGAGGGTGGGACCAATGATTGTACACGGGAGGGGATGGATGTCGAGAGATTCAAGCGCTTTTGATAACCAAGAGTTGTATTCATTAATGTAGTCGTTTGACGGGGCGGTAAGGGGGGTCTGCGGGTTGATGACATAGGCGCCAAGGCTGGCAGCGGCTGCCTGCTGCTCGGCATCTTCAGCTGAGACTGTGGATGTGGGGACGTGAGGCCGCAAGCTTCGGATAAGGTGATCGGACTCCCACATCTCAAACGTGCCCCCTGGCTTGACCATACGGACGCACTCCTCGATAAAGTTCGGCATCATCTTATTTGTCACCGCGTAGCTCACGTCCTTGACCATGACAAGGTCGTACTCTTCCGAGGGGATTGGCCAAGGCATCTGGCGGAGGTCGTGCTGGATAAACTTCCACTGCATGTCGCCGCTGGGCTTCATGGCGTCGTCGGAGGCGCTGGAGCTGTTGTCGGGCCCCAGCGGCGCAATGTCGATGCCCGTAAAGGACAGCCCGCCGTGGCCGCGGCTCTTGAAGTACTGGTGGCACATGGTGCTCCAGAAGCCAGACCCGCAGCCAATCTCCAGCACGCGCTGCGGCGGCTTCTTGATCAGGCCCGGCGACAGGACGGGCGCGCCAATGACCTGGATCAACAGCATCGTCCGCAGCGCCTGTCTGTGCAGCTCTGTGAGGTCGGAGGGCAGCGGGTACGGCAGCGTCTCATCGTTGAGAAAGGTGCGGCCATTGCGCTGCACAAAGGGCCGGGCGGCGACGAGGCTGGCCGAGGGATCGGTCGAGAGGATGGTGCGCGACGAGGCCGAGGTCTGGCCGCTGGCGGACGAGATGGACTCGGCGCGGCTGGCCGGGAAGCCCGTCATTTGTCGCACAAACTTTGCCGGGTCGAGGTCCTGAGCATTTCTCGCGGCGCCGGCATCGAGCAGCGAGCCGCTGAGCCTGGCGCGATGCAGGCGAGAGAGGGTCCTGGCGGCGCGGCCAGGCGTGGGAGGCTGCGGCGGGAGCTGCGCGGACGAGGCGAGAGGCGCGAGAGGCGGCGGGTGGTGCTGATTGCTGTGGTGTTTGGAGAAGCTTCCGCTGCTGGTGCTGCTGTTGTTGCTGATGCTGCTGGTAAGATTAGGAGAAGAGGTCGCGGTGCTAGCGGTCGGCGTCGTGCTGCTACTACTAGTAGTAGCGCTGGCAGTGCTAGCACCAGCAGCAGCAGCTGAGCCGCTGGCGCTGGCGCTGCCCTGCTGGTGCTGCGGCCCCACGGCAGCAGAGGCGGCGGGGCCCTGCGAGTACGAGCCGGACAGCGACAGCTGGCGCGCCGTGTAGTGCGACGAGCGGCTGCTCATGGACGCCTGGTCGCTGCTGGAGCTGCGCGAGTGTCGCCGTGCTGCCAGGGACCCGTCGGGCGTGGAGTTGGGGCGCCGGGCCTGCTTCTCCCGTCGCGAGGCCCTGTCGAGGGGCATTGGCGCGCCGATGGTGCTGGCGTACAGGTAGATGGCGCTGTAGTCGGACATGGTCGTTGTAGGCTGGAGGGCAGCGGGCAGCGCAGCGGGTGGGACTGCGCGCCGCCGGGGGCTCCAGCGGCGGCTGTTTCGCTGGCAGTGCTGCTAGTATTGAGTCCTAGCGGTATGGCCCAGCTGAGCGACGGAGCGGTCGAATAATGCACGGATTGCCTGACTCTGCGTCAAACTGACCGGCTGGCTTGTCGATTCACTCAATCAAATCAGGCCAAACGTTTCTCTCTCCTCTCATGCCCCGGCAAGCCCCTTGTTTGCTGCACTCCCAAGGGGGGGTTTCGTCCGCTGTGGCGCCTGTCCAGGGGCACAATTCAGAAAAATCCGCTGCAGCAGCGCAGCCCGTCTTGGCAAAATGGCCGCAAGCGGTGCGTCTCCGGCCGGATCGCGGAGCACGGACTGGCACGTTTGGCTCAAGCTCTTTGACGACAAGGCCAGAGACAAGAGTCAGACTCAGGGCTCGGCGCGTGCTTCTTTGTTTTCTTTTTTTCTTCTCCTTTGTTTTCTCCAAGGCCGCGTTTCGAGTTTAGTGTTTGTTCCTGGGAGGAATTCGCTTGATGCAACAAGTGGTGGTTGGTCAACCGCTACTAGATCGGGTAACAAAGTCTCCAATCCAATACGCACTCAATGCGTCTACACCAGTCAGTATCAGTGCTATCAATCAGTTAATCAGCCGATGAATCAATCAACCAACGGTCTTGCCGGATTTCACAGCGTATGCAGCCCGCCTGCTAGCTGCTGTCAGAGCAACTCACCAGCGTCGGCGAATCCCCTCCAAGGCCGCCGATCCGTCCTTCTAGAACAAAATCTGAGACCGCGGAACCAGGGGTCCTCACTTCCGGCAGCCTGTTGAAAAAAACTCTGCCCTGCTCTGGCGCTCGCGTTTTGCGCCGGCAAGCGCCCGGATAGCCAAACCGGCAAGAAAAATTGAAGAAAAAAGAATTTTTTTTGACTCTTGTCGCCTTGCCTGATCCGTCGGATTGCAGATGTCGCCCTGGTCGTTGGTAACAAGCCGAACCGGACCGGAGAGAGTGACTTGTGTGCTTGTTTGTTTGCGCCCTTTTTGCGCCTGGAGATAACGATGCGCGGGTTTACCCTGAGCGCTTCGAGGTCCGTATTCCGAACTTAGACAGTGTGTGCTCGTATACAAATAGTACTGAGCACTTGTGTGAGTGCGTGAGTGTGTGCTGCTCGTGTTGGCAGCAGCAAGACTGTGTGTCTAGATTCGGCAGTTGGCTCGTCGTTGGTACGTGGAAGCACCCTCGCAACAATACCCTGCTGCTGTCCTCCCAATCTGCAGAAAAGGGTGTGGTGATTGGCTCCTTGTGCTTCTTCTTCTCCAATCCTTCTGCCTCTCCTTATCCAAACTCCCTGTCCTTTGTCCTTTAAGGATTCCCCGGATTCAGTGGCGTCGCTGCTTGCTACCAGTACTAGCAGCAGAGACGCGGGATGAAGCGAGGTGATGAACCAAGCCAATGGCAGGCTGAGGATGCTGAAACCAGCTGTCAACAGGCTGAGCACAGTTTCAACGTTAAAGACGCTATCCCGGGCCTATGCTGCAGGCTTTCGGTCACAGTCTCCAGAGTCGCGTAAATTATGTGCAGAAACGGCCCTTCAGGCCTTGTGCAAGCACCGCGGAGGATGTAATTCCTGGCTCTCCTTCACCTTCGGCAATGCTGGTTCGGTCGTCGCAATAGGCAATATTCTTTGCAAGACGATCCAATCCCAGAGAGACCCGCCTCCTTAGCTGTGTCACGGATTGGCTGTCAATCCTCCTGGGTACCGCGAAAAGGGAAAAAAAAAGATACATGTAAGAAGCGCGACTGGCTCGACAAGTCTGTGCGTGTGTGCGCGTGAGCGCGTTGTATAGATGCAGATACGTTGAGCCTGTGTCGATGCAACGATGCAACAGTCCAAAGTCGCCACCGGTGCCGACTTTCGTATGTCTCCTCGCCTTCCTTTTGATTCCTTTGAAACACACGCCTTCGGCCCGTCAACGCTTGTGTGTGATTGCGGCGTGCTTATGGGCTTGGGGATGTCCTTTGCTTTAAGCGTCCCGCGCACCTCTTTCGGGGCTGGCCTCACGCTGCCAAATGCACCTCTGGCATATACAGCAAGGCTGCAGCAGACGGGAGATCTGGCCTGGCCCCTTCTGACCGAACCAAGCAGCTCCGTGTGGAGTCGTGGGAGGGATTCGTATCTGTTGGTCTCCTTTTAAGCGAGCCTGCGCGAGAGTTTGATCGTCGTCTGGCCGTTATGCGCTTGACAAGCGTGGCAGGTGATGGAGATTAATGCCTGTATATCGGGCCAGGAATAGCAGCAAGCACGGGGTGGTTGACGGTGGCGAGCGACGACGAGGTGCAAGGCGCGGCTGCAGAGCCAGGACGGACGTCACACCGATCTTTAGGCGGCCTGCCGAGCTGCTATCATTGAAGAGGGGAGCGAGAGGAAGAGGAAGAGGTAGAAAAGGGAAGAAGAGAGTACATGTAGAAAAGTTCCCTGATGCCGACCAGGCCGTTTCCCGCATTGAAATGAATGGCCGTCTTATCTCGGCACTTCTTGGCCTTTTTGCTCAGCCCAAGCCCCGTCCTATTTTTTGCGCCGCCCACCCTCCATGCAGCGCTCCCGGAGCTATATCAAATGGCACAATTTCGCTGCATGACAGGGCTGTTTCGCCATCGTTGATAGGCTCGAGCACGCTCTCTAGCTACATTGCAGCTCTCCGGTCAATGCTGTGCCATTGGCTGTCTCCATGTATCACTCCATGCAACTCCATACTGCTTCTGAGACTGCTAGTTGCACTACCATTTCTAGGCACTGCGCTATTACTTGGGCCATTGCCATTACCAGACACATCTCTCCAGACTGGCCATCTCTCTGGCATCACTACTGCCTGGATTAGGCCCTCTTTCTACCCAGTAGTAAAACCAGACCGTCTTTTTCGTCCTCTTGCTAAAACCATTTTCGCTGCTTTCTGTCCAATCGGTGGAGGTGTGGAGCAGGTCCATGGGCTTTCCCCGCGTTCGTTGGAGCTCTCTGGAGTCCGGGCTGAAAGGGCTCGAGTTATTTCGCACCTCATGGATCATTGTTGATTTGCCAAATTGGACAAGGTCCGTGCTTGCTTTCGCGCGCCTTCGCCCTTTTGGCTGGGCTGCAGCTCTTACTTAGTCCACTGGCTTTGGAGCCGTGGCTGGCTGTTCTCTTTGGCTGCTGGGATCCGCGGCTGAATCCAAGTGGGGGAGTTTGCTGGATTTATGGAGCTTGCACACGAGCACGTCTTTCAACCACGCAGTCATTGTTTACTTGTAGTATTCGCGCGGTCATTCTCGCAGCTGGAACTGTATGTCCTGAATTTGCTGGTAGGTAGATGGCTAGAGGCGATATCGGGAACGTGACCGTGGCTTTATGAACAGGCACATTTGCTGTTGCCCAATTGACTATCAAAGGTAACACAATGTCGGATCCTTGGCCGCAGATCAGCTCTGCCAAGAAAACTCACCGAGTCGGTGGCCGCGTGACACTTTGCAAGCCGTCTCACCGTGGCCGATAAGCGTCCTGGCCTTGTCCAGCCAACCACAACAATGCCCGCTGGGTATCAGCTGCTTCCTTTACATACTTTGTTTATGTATCATAAACTAGTGTGCGAGTAGACTGTTTCCAGCTTTATTCGATCGATTTCCAGCTGTTCTAGGCTTCGGACTTGTTTCAAGAAAGGCAGGCCAGAGCGTTAGTGACAATCTGTTGCGGATATCTAACCGATGATCACATGTGCATGCCGAGAAAAGGACATTTACGGAGCGGGGCCCGGCCTATCTAGCCCTGAAATCGAGAATCATCCGAGTCGCTAGCCAGCATTAGATTGTTTAACTGGAGTCAAATGCAGATTTGAGACTGACAACGTTGAATCCAGAGTCTGTATCCCATCGCTTTACATAACAATTTCCACCCGCCATCATCACCGCTCAGTGACAGGTCCGTGCTTGAGACGCCTCCTTTTAAACCACCAAAAATCAGATTTCAGTGCTTGTATGGGTTCGACGATGCTAATCTCAACTCAGGCTCGGCTGCGCTCCCGGATGCGGAATAAGCCCCGTAGCCCAATCAGTTCGCGCTGCTAATGCCACCTAGGTAGGTATTTTTGATTAGAGGCGGCAAGACTATTTCATGCGAAAATAGGATGCACAGACTTTTTTAAGCGTTAAAAACAATGCAATCTGCGCTTACTTCCCGTTCTCGCTTGCGTCTGTCATGCGAAATAGACCGATTACACGGCTGATCAAGTTTGATGATTGTGAGCGGCAATGCAGCGCAATTTCAGATGATCCATGGATCTATAAAAAAAACACATGTCGCTTAATACTTGAATAGAATTTTGTTTTCGACAGGCAACATTTGCCGCCAGTTTGTTTTATGATACTGACAGTATTAGCCCAGACTCATCTTCTTGTATAAGAAAAGGCATCTAGACTTGATCGCAGTTCTAGCTGCGTGTAGTCAATCTCCATTAGAAGAAAATGAAAGCCTATAATTTATGTGAGATTTCAGATAGTCATAAATTCTTTTACTTTTTGTTTATAATCATTTATCAAGAAGCAGAGAGCTCTTGTGAGAAACAGTGAACCAAGAACTACAACGTCGTATTGAGCAACTCTATTTCCTACCTGGGAATAAGCATCTGTTTAAAGTCAATGGCACCACATAACCGCGTACATGACAACTTCATGTGTAAACTAGAATTCCAAACCCTGGCTGTTCACCACAGATGATTCATTCCCATGCAACTGCTGCAATCTCAACTTTTCAAGTCAAAATGAATTCAGTTCACACTGTTGTGCAGCCTTCTATCGACAGTTCTTATCAAGAAGGCGCCATCAACCAAGTCACATGACCTCTCTTTCCGCCACTCGGTCCAAGCGGAGCGATAGCAGCACGTGATTCAGCCTTTCCAGCCTCTTGTCGCAGTTTGTCATCGCAGATGCACATCGTCAACTCCAAGGCGGCCCGGATTTTTTCTTCGCTCTCGGTATCGACAGCCACTATTATTCCACGCAAAATATTAGTCGAATCTTATCTGGTGATAGCATCTCCATACTGCGCTCGCTTGTTCATTATCTCTCTCTTTCTGTGAGTCGCCGTCGCCCTCAGGAGAACGTGGCCCCTCCATTTTTCGCTGTGGGACCTCGCCAATTCCCGCTTTCGTTCGCGTGTCCTGGCCTTTGAAAGACATTGACTGACATCTCTCCCTGGCCGGTCGCCGTTTCAGCTCCGAGCGAACCGTTTGCACTTGTTGTATTCAAAATTCAAGAAAAAAAAAATCAACTCCGCCTCATCTTTACCTTTCTTCTTCTTCTTTTTTTCCACGCCCTCATTCAAACGTTTCGAGCTATACGCCCCCGAACCCCGCGGCTTGCTACTCCTCACCTAAGCTCCCAGCTTCCCCAACGCAGACCACCTCGAACTCCATCGAGCTCAGCTGCCTATGGACAATTGAGCGGCTCTACAACGATTCGATTGCGCAGCGTTTCTTCCATTGCACATGCTGTGGCTCGCCTCTCGCCGACCCCATGCGCAAACGCGAGAATCGACAGTCCCTCGTTTCGAACAGCGCGTCTAGCGGACAGCTACCTTCCGCCACTCGTCCCTCCCAGACTCTTATCCAAGTTCTCCCCAGCACATACTAGACAAACAGATGCCATCTGCTTCCGACTGGCTTGCCACGACAAATCCACCAACCACCTCCCTTCACCGATACTCTCTGTCCTCTAGTTTAGGTCCTCCGTAGAACGGCCCATCGGCGCGGTTCGTGAAAAGCCGCGGCTCCAAAGCCGGCATCTAAGCGTCAAATACCACTCCTGCGGCATGTACTCACAAAGCCACCAGCAGGGACACAATGCCCGGCTGAATGGAGCGGGGCGGGGGATGCCCAACATGATGTACAATTTTCAGCAACACACACAACATCAGCACCCCGCCCAGCCCCAGCATCACCAAGGCCTGCAGCATGAGCACATCATTCCCAATGCCAATGGACTGGGCCATCATTCGTCCTTTGCCGCTGGCATCCTCCAGACTTCTGCCACGTTCAACTCCAACGCACTCTCCAATGGGCACGCGACCAACTCAAGGGCTGGCCAGGCCCCGCAGAATGAAATGTGGCAGGAACAATTGCGGCTTCACAAGGAGGCTGAGAGGGCACACGCTGCCATGACCGAACAGCAGCAACCGCACTACTATGCTAGGCTCAAGGCATCAGAAAACAGAGGCATAGGCGGCCCTCCCCCGTCCAACGGCAAGACCCAAGCAGACAGCGAGAACGACCCCGCAGATAGGAGAAGGCCTCTGAACGTGGAGAAGGGTACGACTCGCCAAGACTGGCACAACATGGACATGAGCGGCCAGGGACTTAGAAATCTCGCCCCCGAACTGTTCCGGTACCAGTTCCTCAACGAACTCTACATTGCTTCCAACAAGCTTACGCGCATTCCCAACTCCATTGGAGAGCTGCGCCAGCTCCGACACCTCGATGCCTCCTACAACCAAATCAATGAGCTGCCGCCGGAATTGGGCATGTGTACTTTCTTGAAACAGCTGCTTCTCTTCAACAACAACCTCCAGGAACTTCCCTTTGAGCTAGGTTCTCTTCATCAGCTGGAGATGCTCGGCATTGAGGGCAACCCATTAGAGCCCAGCATAAAACAGGAAATCATGGAAAAGGGCACCAAGAGCCTGATCAATGCATTAATGGAAGGAGCTCCTAGTATGTTTCTCGCCTTAACTGAGCTTCTCGATGCTTTACTTTGGTAATGATTGCTAATTTATCTTTCCTCTACAGTTCCTTTACCCCCCACGCCGCGTAAAGAAATCATTATCCAGGAGGACGTACCCGAAGCATTGGAGAGAATCAAGGTCTTTTCTTGGAATATTCTATGCGACAAGTATGCGACAACGCAGACCTACGGATACACACCCACTGGAGCCCTGAGCTGGGAGTATCGGAAAAATTGCATCTTGGAGGAGCTCCGGATTCGCGAAGCCGACTTCCTCGCTCTCCAAGAGGTCTCTACCGACGCCTTCAAGGAGGATCTCAGCCCCGAGCTGGCGCAAATGGATTACAGAGGCGTGCATTGGCCCAAATCTCGAGCCAAGACAATGTCTGAAAAGGATGCACAAACCGTCGACGGCTGCGCAGTCTTTTACAAGCAGAGCAAATTCATTCTGCTCGACAAGCAGCTAATTGAATTCGCTACGATTGCCATTAACCGACCCGACATGAAGAACCAGCACGATGTATTCAATCGGGTCATGCCCAAGGACAACATTGCTGTTATTTGCTTCTTTGAGTCCCGGCTGACGGGTGCTCGCATTATCCTGGTCAATGCACATCTGACCTGGGATTCAGCTCTGGCAGATGTCAAGCTGATTCAGACGGGCATTCTCATGGAGCACGTGACCAAGCTCGCAGAGAAGTATGCAAGGTGGCCGGCCGTCAAAGACAAGAAGATGATTACGCTGCCGAGAGGTGACGATCCTGATGAGCCGCCGCCGCCGCCTCCAGTCGAGCCCGGCCCGAGTCAAGAATATCGATCCAATACCGAGATCCCTCTGTTAGTCTGTGGCGACTTCAACTCGACCAGAGACTCTTCGGTGTGGGAGCTCATGACTTTGGGCCGCGTGGAGCCAGAACACAAGGAGCTGGGCGGCTTTCACTACGGAGCCTTCACACGCGACGGTATCGACCACCCCTTCAGCTTACGAGACTCCTACGCACCCATACAAAACACACCAGACGAGCTGCCCTTTACTAATTACACTCCTGGATTTGCCGACGTTATTGATTACATCTGGTATTCAGCCAACACGTTGGAGGTTGTTGAACTGCTGGGACCTCCCGACCCGACATATATGAAGCGAATCCCAGCGTTCCCCAACTGGCACTTCCCAGCCGATCACATTCAGATCATGTCTGAGTTCGTCATCAAGAGCCGAAAAGACAAGAAACAGGCCTCAGAACGCGAACAGTAGCGCTGATCGCCTCTCACTCTACCTCTCTACCTTTCCGTTTTTACTCGTCTCCTCTTTTTTTTTTCTTTTTGCTTTTTCTTTTTTTGGCTGTTTCAAAGTGGGTGGTGTCGCGTGGATAGAGGGATATAAAGGGTAGGACGAAGCCGTTAGTGATTGAACGAATGGAAAACCTCTTATGCCTCAAATCTGGATGTAGTTTTGGGTTTTGTAAATGGAGTCTGCGGAAATCTCGTTACTACTTTTTCATTAAGTACTTCTTTTTGTGTGTTCTTTCTGTCTTTCTCTCTCTCTTTCTCTCTCTCTCTTTTTCTTTGTTTGTTTCGCGTGGATTTGAACGCGGTAGGCTACAGGTCCAGCGAGACGCAAGACTAGGAGGGGAAGAAGTGGCCTAAAGCCAAGTGCATGTAAACAAATGTATGGTGTAACAAACAAACAAGCGGAAGGGTGGGATTTGAAGCGGTGTGTGGTAGGATTTCTGGTAGGGAGTTTATGCTCTTTCTTTTTTCCTCTATCTTCCTCCTGCATATGTAAAATTATTGGCTTTTTTGGCTTCGTTACTATTTCCATGTGTCTGCCCATCCTTTATCGTATAGGCGTGATTGGTGAATGTGCCTTTCCCCCTCTTTTTGTCGGATGATTTTGGGGTTACACAGGAGCGGGCAACCCTGCGACGCGTAGTATTTGTTGGGGGTGAATTCCACGAACTTGCGATTTCATTTGACGGTTTGGTGTTGCGAGTTGTGTTTATCTGCGGGGAAGGGATGGAAGGGTGCGTTTGTGACGTGGAAAGTGTGTAATACACGGTTTTTCGTGTGTTTTTGTTGAGGAGTGTGGTTGCTCGTATGTTTTGTGTGAGAGGGACGGAGATGCTGTTTATGGTGTTTGTGCGGGAGGTACGGATATATAAACTGTCGTTCCCCCCCCCCCAGGTTAGTTAGTCTGTAGACAAATTTCAAACCAATCTCTTTTCTTTTCATCTCTTTTGAGGTCTACTATCTAAGATTGATTGCTAGCTATGGGCTATGAAGGATTACCCGTTGACTATGGGCCGGCTCTTGCAGCCGAGCCTTTGGCACAGCAATGCGTAATGTATCCTTTCCATAAAGTAAGATGCTTTCCTTTTGGTTGTATTATTTGATTTAGCTGACTGGGTGCTTTAGCTGATAGTCCAAGCTGGTCAGCGCGGCTAGTTGTCTTTATGCGACTCTCTGGCTGTCGAATACATGTATGTTACATGAACTCGTGGATTTTGCCACATGCCGTTGCTGACTTGATTCCTTAGACTAGCACTTGAACTATCTTGAGGGTATTTCCTATCGTGCCCTAATGGAATTCTCCCGGGCCTTCTTGCACGCAGCCCTTGCAATGGCGCATGCGCGCAAAGAACGGCTTCGCCTACAGGCTGATGAATCTGGAATAGAGACTCGGTCTTTTCCCAGAATGACTTCAGTCATTTCTTCCTACTCTGTCTCCAGAGCCCGAGCTTTTCACCACTTTGTATATTGACTCTGGAGGCAATCGTCTTTATCCTTTCTTTACATTCCACGCCATGAAATGAACGCACCAAAGCCGCGATATACGGGTCGGCATATCTGGTGCAACATTACATTCATTGTAGAAAAATCTACTTATCATGCCCCAAAATTGGAAACACACCTTTATGAATATTATTGCCACAACAGATTTCGCCCATCTGCCCGTCATGTTCACTTGCGCGGCGACTGCCCTGTTGACAATCTTGTTTCTTCTTTACACTATGGAGGACTCATGTTCGAGAACATAAAATCAACCTCTTTACGACCGCGAGCAATCTGGCCTTACAGAACTAGCAGGATATCACGCGATCTCAGTCTGTATGGGCAGCAGCTGGCGAGAGCGACCTCGCCTCAAAGTACAAGGCATGATCATGCCGCTGAAATCGAAACTATTTGGCGATCTTTGAGCAAAGATCAACGAGCGACATACTTTAATACTGGTCCTGCTGGAGAAGAAGCGCCAAAGCAGTCCTTGGAAACGTCCTTGGGCATTGTGTACAACATTGTCCCAGAATTGAAGTTACAAGACGTTTCAACTCAAGCCATCTGCTCACCCTACATGGGGGCCTTGCCTTGACTTGCCTTGGCGTCTTTACTTACATGGCTATCGATCCATTGTCAAGATGACCGAAGACCAGGCTGTAGAGCTTGCAAAAATTCTTGAAGATTGTCGTCAACGAGCTTGATAAGCAAGTTGAAAAGGGTCGTCTACAGGTGCTTTGGAAGCTCAGAAAGTACGGCGCATACTCTGTGTTTCTGCCCGGATGCAGAATCGAGCAAGTTTTCTACCAGGCATTCCAGCAGGACCGAATTCGAGCGATAGAATGGCTCCAAGCCGACACTTCTTTTTTTTTTCTTTACCGAACTCAATGACTTATTTATCAGTCATCTTTGTGCTTCCTTCAACAATCTGGATGTCAATACATACAAAGTGGAATTCAATGTCGCGACTACCTCATACGGCCTTTATGCCACCATGGAGACATATCTGCGGATATAATAAGACTTCCCATAGCCGTCTGGGGATCCAGTTGAGGAACCACTTAGATTGTTTCACTCTTATGAGTGACCGTAGTTGAAATGAGTTTATATTACTGAGGTATGTGTTGCGATTTGAGTTTGGTTTTACGAGGCATGGTATAGGTGTGCACCACTGAGACACACTTGATCTTCCTTCCATGGATTGAATTCCATTTCCAATTCATTATTATGATTTATGATTCCTGACATGTCGTTTGCTTCCAGGCTCAAACATGACCCATCCCGCATCCTCAGCCACACCTAGGGCTGTTTGGGCTATTCTCACGCAAAGCGAGAGATCAAGTGTTATGATTTTTCGCTATTGCTTTATTCTTTTGCGACTTTCAGTACGACTTGGACACTGGAGGGTCAAGACGACGTACCTCTTTCGGCCCCCGTAGTCTGAGTGATTGGTGATCCAACTGCGCAGGGCCAATCGATCCGACTGCGGGGGTCGAAGGAGACACGTCTTTGTGACCCCATTTTCCAGTTGACTTTATCGCCTCCACCCTCTGGAACCGCGATGAGAGTGAGGCTTGCCAAATCGTCAGCGCTTGTTTGCTGGCTCGAGACCCGTCGAAGTCGCGCACAGAAGTCGCTTACTGAAGACAACCTCTTCTTACTATCTTGCTCGCTGGGAGATATCCGCTGCACTCTCAGGAAAACGAGTTTATACTCGCGCAGAGGGGAAAAAAAAACATTGTCGTCGTGATATTCGAAAAGACTTCACCATTGGGTAGTAGAAGAATCCATTACAACCAAGCGTGAGGCGTAGTCCCAGATTCTCCGAATATGTGCTACATGAACTTCCGAGTCAAGTAGGGGGCGAGTCTGGGGCTATATCGAATATATCGGCGCACTCATTACATAAAAAACAAAAGGAATCCGATTGGACTAGGGGGTCCGACGAATACTAGCGTTGCCTGCAGAGAGGCGCCCGCTGTATCTAGTATGGATACAATACATTCATACAGCGGCGAAGAAAGTGTCATTGTACGGGCATTCCTCTTGAACTTTCGCAAAAGAGGGCTTTTAATTACTTGGAACCATTAGCTGGGCCCCAGGTTACGGCTGTGTGGATGACCGAGGATTATTCGCCCGATTAACAAAGGGAGGAACAAGTTGTTCTTATCATATGTGGCGCAAGCGGTATCAGATTCGATCGCCTTTAGGATGTGACATCCGAGGGCCAAGAGAACCAAATGAGGCGCTGGTAGTTGAACAACATATCCACAAAGACACATTTAGAACAAGATGTACGAGATGGATATGATAAAGACGAAAACTGGGGAAATGAAGTTTGCATCTCTTTGCCTTCGGCTATATAAAAAGGCACAGAAGAGGTAACGGCTTCGAGAGCTGATGGTTGAGATTGTGGCACAACATAGAAAATAAATGCGGATTTTGACTTGACATGAATTTACAAGCAAGATGTTCCGCCAGTGGCATGGCAGTGCCCAGACACTCCCAGCTGTGATCCGGCGTAGCGATTTTCCGTTATCAACACCTTCTTCCCTCCTTCCCTTCTTCCCTGCCCTGATTCTTGTTTTCTTTAGCCTTCATATTTATTCTCCGCTCCTCCATTTCTCTCATTGCCAGCTCCTCTTCGCCGCTTCATAGTCGGGGGCGATGACTGCTTCGACTCCGTACACTTATTGCCATCATTTTCATTGCATCATTCAATGCATTATCATACTTCAATCCCTCCCAAGCCTCCCAAGCCTCTTATGCCTCTTATGCCTCCGTCTGCGCCTGCATCATCGCTGATGCTGCATCACGCTGGCAATCTGTACTCGAGAGTCGAGTACGGGCAGCAGCCAAATACCTACAAAACCCTCCTAGTACAACGCCACCCGCATGAGGTCCTTCTACGCGAGTGCTTCCTCCTCGGAAAGGAGCCGCTTCCAAGAGACAGGGTCGAAAAAGGCCTTTGTATTGAGGACTTTGTGTGGGCGCCCAAGCCATACCCTTCGACCCAGAAACGAAAAGCTGTGGCGATCCATTGTGTCCGTAGGCAGCCCAAACACTGCCCGATGGAGCTGCTAGCTGTTGCTGCCGTCGACTTTCTCTCTGGACAAGTTTTGATAAACTTGCGCCTTGTGCCCAATATAGGCTGGAACGGCTCCTCTCGTAGCGAGAGCCTTCACGGCTGGAGAGAGGCACGCGCAAATCTCTTCGATTTTATCGATCAAGATACCGTAATTATCGGGCACAAAGTTCAGGATGATTTGGAGATACTACGTTTGCTTCATAAGCAGATTGTCGATTCGCGAATACTTGCCACGTCTGCCATCTGCACGCCGCCAGCAAAGGGGCACGACTACAAACCGTATTTGGAGAACGTTTGCATGGACTTTCTTGGTATCAAGCTCAGACAGGGTACGACTTGTCCTCTCGAAAATGCATTGGCGGCAAGAGAAATCGTGTTGCACTGCATCCGATGGCCGAAAGATCTAGATATCTGGGCCAAGGAAACGAAAAGCGGACTTTGGAAAGAAAGGGAGGAGAGAATGCGCAGGAGATTTGCGAAGAGGTCAAACCCCGTTGGATTCTCAACTTTTCATCCTGCTACTCAGAAAAACGCCATGTCCATCTGGATAAACGGCAAAAAGCTAGAGTTGGGCGGTAATGGCCCTGCCGCTGCCTTTGACGAGGAATATCAGAACGGCTATCAGGATGCCTACGAAGCAGGATTCGCAAACGGCTTCAAGGTTGGATACAAGAGGCGCTATGAACAAGCAAACGCGTCGGGGGATTATACTGAGATGGAGCAAGCGGCTCCGGCGGCGAAACGACAAAAGACTCATGAGTCAATCCGAGACGCAGACGAAAGCGAAAATCCAAACAACCACGGCGCGAATGCGAGCCAAGAGAACAATACCAAGACAATTCAAGTGGCAAGAGCTAGAAGTCTGTTGGCGCACTTGATGAAGGATGCAAAGATTACGGAAATCATCCAGATGCTGAATCAAACACAAGGAGAGACGAGAATAGCGCGCGAAGCAACCAGGTATCAGACAGGCAGTACACATGTTGCCGCCGATTGTTAATGCAGCCTTTTTAACTGCTATGATGACTGCGGATCAAAGGAATCATGGTTGGTGAGGCGGATTCAAGGTGTTGATGAAGATGTATTGGCAATAGCTGCTTCCATGGGTCATACAAGTTCATTGTTAGGTACGATTTCTGCCTCTAGGCGTGGCGGACATGGAGTTACGATATGACGGCGTTTATCTGCAAAAGAAGAACCCGCGATGCATGTAAGTTTAACGGTTTATTTGTATCGGGCAGCCGTTCCTGAAGTCATTAAATTGATAGATACCACGGTTATAATGCAAATGATAAAGATTCCATCCCCCCCTGTACCGAAAGGCACACTGAAATGCATTCGCTGAATCTACATTCATGCTTATCATCCCAATGGTGGCTCTTTACTTGTATTGTCGCAGTGCATCAGTCATTGGCATTGAGCAGGAGCCATGCTCTCTTCAGTCCAAAACAACAAACCCCAAACAGAGATCTCTTGCTCCTCACTCTCCAACTCCATCAACATCTAGGCCTATAGCAGGACCCAAGCTAGCTAACATTACTACGAAATATCGCTATGAAAATCTTGTCTGTCTATGAAATTATCCTAAACACGCACAATGATATCACCAAGCGAACAGCTCGCGTCCTTTCCGACGCCTCGCCTCGTCCTAGAGCGACCGAGTGAAATATCGACCGTTTCCGTAGAGAATTTGCCGCCAGAGATGATCGAAAAGATCATGGGCTACCTCCCTACCAAATGCGATCTGAGAAACTTTGCGGCAAGTTCGCCGTACTTTGCTGGCGTCCTCAAAGCCTACAAGGTCCCGATTCTCAAAAGGATCATCAAGGACACCATCTACCCTTCGAACATGGGCATATGCCTGCTGACCATGGGCATTCTGCAAGTGACTCGCCAAAAAGAGGGGGTTTGGAAGTGCCTGTACGCGATTTCACGGCAGCCGTCGCTGGACACCATCCGTGATGCCGAGACTCTTGGCAACATGCTCGAACTGGCTGTCCACATTCAGTACCTGGTCAAAGTGTACGCCTACGCAAAGCATCCAAGTACTTTCTGGAGACACGCCCTTCAAAAATACTCGGAACGCTGGCCAGACGGCTATATTCCCCGTGAAGCCGTTTCCATCTGTCCGTGGACGAAGAAGAGGCTGCACGAGGTAGCGCAGCGCTTGTGTGACATCCGAGACGCAGCCTTCGACGAGTATTCTGCGACGGAGCCCAGATGTGAGCATGACGAAGAGTCCATGGTGCTGTTTCAGCGCGAGATGTTTGCTGCGGAGCTGAAGATGCGGTGCGACAGAGTATCTGAACTTGGGCATCCCATGCCCGCCTGGATATTTGCCGAGTGTCCTGGTGACGGTGTGCAAAGCTTCCTCGAGCTCATCTGGTGCTGCAGCGTTCACACCATTGCAAAATGCTGGAATCGCAATGACGGTCTAGTGTGGACGGAAATGAATCGATCAAGCTGGGCTCTGGGCAGGGCTCTTGGAATCCGCTTCTACATCAGTCTTGCCATGCACATGCCGCTTCGAGCGGGCCAGGACGATGTTCGGGATATGTGTGACGCAATGCAGGCTTTCTTGACGTACTACCTGTATCCCGACATATACACTGAGACGTACCAGTGGTTCTTGGAGTTTCGATCTTGTGCGTGGGAGGGCCTGTGGGAACACTCCAAGGAGTATCTACGGCTGATGGACGAGGGAGGCGTGGGGGAACTGGGTATAGGGACGGACTACTTTTGAGTGTTGCTGGCCATTTACTCATGGATATATGTTGTGGCCTTAGCATAGCGATGAGCGATTTGTCTGATAAAAGCTAGCTCTTACGGGTAGCGATAATATGACTACCATTTTATTGTTTAACCATTTGGTGCGAAACGGCTGTTCTTGTGATATGTTTATGTATTTGGGTGTTTGGTATAGCAATAATCGTAACTCATTAATCATTCTGGTGTATCACCTTGTATCAGGTAAGGCAATCTGTGATATCTCGTCTTCTTCTGTCAACAGCGCTTGGCCGTCATGACCTTTTAGCAGCATTGTTCTACGACTCGCCTTCTTGGAATTCTCGATTTGTTCCCAATAGCCCTCGCAGCGTTGACGCTTACATGTCTGTTGTTTTCGTATTTCTTGATGCTCATGCGCTGTCCTTTAAGAGTAGGAATGCGACTCCTAGTCGGACTGCCACTGCTACTAGCAGAAGAGCCAATTGACGCACGATGGCTATTATCAACGGCAAGGGTCTTGTTACTGCTGATGTTTCTGCCTCCGCCAGCATTCCTCTTTGCGGCAGCGGCAACAGCAGTAGCAACAACAGCATCCTTCTTCTTCATCCTCGCTACTGCTGCTGCAGCTCCTCTTTTAGCCTCCCTCACTACGCCGATGCGGCACCCACTGCGCCGTCGATCCGTCGCGACGCAGACGAATTTGAGCCCGGGGCGCCACGGCACGACGACAATGGAGCCGCGGTATTCGGCGCCGAGGATGGAGCCGACGGAGCGGTTGGAGGCGGCGTCGAGGAAGTTGATGCGGGTTAGGGAGGAGGAGGAGGAGGATGCGTCGATTTGGATGGCGAGGGCGAGGGTGTCCGGGGGAGGGAGGATTTCTTTGTTGGCGGGGTGGATGGACCATTCTGGGGGGAGGCATTTTTTGTGAGTCTGGAGGGGAGATTGTTAGTTTTTATGTGTAGGTTGATTGAATTTGGTTGAGTGGGAGGAGGAGAGGGTGACGGACTTCTTTTTGGCATTTGAGGAGGAGGTTTTCGGTGGATTGGGTTTGTGGTTTGGGGGGGAGCATTGTTGGTGTTTGAGGCGGGTGTGCTGAATTGTCTTTTTGGCTATGCTTTTCGAGATGAAGAAGTGATGATGGTTTCGTGTAGTAGAGATTGAGTTGAGAGAAGTGTTGAGTTGGAGATTGGGGAGATGGAATCGCGAGTTGGGCAGCGTTTATGCCCAAGGTGCATTTGTTGGTGCATATGCAGGATATCTGTAGTTCTGGAGTAGTCTCCTTTGTCCAACTTACGCTTGGCTGCAGGACTGTGCTAGCTATTGTTTGATCTATCTACGTCGTATGCAATCGCTGATGGCTTACGCACTATGCTACCTCATGTTAAGCTGGCGGTTAGTGACGTGGCAGTCTGGTGATTTGTGTATGCTGAGATGCGCCTCGTTTCCAGATTGCTGTTGTTACAGCACCTACAAGCAAGTCCAGGTGGCACGCGGTGAGTGGCCCGATTCGGATGCGAGGCTTGGCTGGGCGCTGCGTGATTGGCTGCCCGCGTCTGCCTAGCTGGAGACTAAAGGAAGCACGTCAGACTGATCCACTTGGGTGAACAAGCGAGCGTTTGAAGATCTGAAGGAGTCAAAAGACCTGTAGAGCTGGTTTATTATTAAATCTTGGTTTGAACTGTAGACTTGACTGAGACTCACTGCGGTATGCAGCGTGACCTTGTGCGTGTTATAAGGGGGTAGTTGACCTTGGATTTCTTTTATAAGATGTCGCTATATGGGTACATGTAGGTTGAAAGAAGGTTGGGCCTAAATATATACGAGCAAAGATAATCTTGTCGTTATTCTGCTGGAACTGAATTCTTGGTTATCTGCGAGATTCAAGGCTAATGAAATCCCTCATCATGTGTCATCTCTAACGAACCACTCCCAAGACAATATTTGCTTTGTAGCGATTTCGGTTGATTAAAGACACCATCGCTCCCCCACCTCTGCGCGGCTTCGCCTCTGTGAACTAACTCCGGATGCTAATGTAGGCTTCAAGCGGCCGCTTACATCCGAGAGTAGATGAAGACGAAATCTGTCACGATACACACTAGTCTACTATGAGAGAGTGTGCCTGAAATTATATTAGAAATCAGCAACGGACCTTACAGATATCATATGATGATACTCTTTCACATTAGTGAGGCTAAATTGTCTTGCCAATAAACTGTATAAGAGCTTTTGTTACGTGTTTTATGCATGAGATATATGGCAAGTATTACTGCTTCATTATCCAAACTCAAAAGGCAAATGTCTCTCCCACAAGCTCCTCGCTCTTTGCCCAAAGCTTCTCCCCCTGGCTCCAGCTCGTAGACCACACCTTTACATCTTCAAAAATCTGGCAGTCGCTCAAAAACACACCCCTGCCCTCCCACTCCCCGTCTTCACCCTTCACCTCCCTGCCTGTCTTTGCTAGATCCGCCTCGCTTGCAAGAGGCCTCTTTGTTGGTAGCGTCAATGCCGGGTCCACGGCAGCTACCAACGTTGTGCTGGTACCTTCTTCCTGGCTCTTAAAGACCATGCCTCCTTTTCTGAACTTTTCTGCTCTCTCTCTCCATACCTCGGGGTCCATTTCTCGTCCGAGCTCGGTGATGATTGAGCCGGGATGCAGACTAAGGCTCAAAATGCCATATTTATTATATAAGCGCTCGTTGAGGCCAAGGCTGAACAAGACGTTGGCTGTCTTGGACTGTCCGTAGGCTCCCATGGAGATGAAACTGTCCGCCTTGATGACATCCTGGTCAATGCCCAGCATTTGGGAAAACCGTAAATAGTCAGGCTGCTCAACAAGAGGTATCGTCTCGTTTGCCTTTTCCCAGTTGATATCGCTGTAGCGGATTGGGCTAAAGTTTGCGCCGCTGGAGGATACGTTGATAACGCGAGTGGCACCCTTTACAGCATCGGACTTTTGCGCGGCCGCAATCAGCTTCCCCATGATGAGATTCGTAAAGAGAAAGTGGCCAACGTGGTTTGTTGCAAAGTGCCGCTCGATGCCGTCTTCGTTGAGCTGGCGGGTGGGGATGTTCATGATGCCGGCATTGTTGACAAGGATGTCGATGGCGGGCAGGTCAGTCCATCCGTTTAGCGTGGCAGCGGCTGCTCTGGCGCCCTTTTGAGAGCTGAGGTCCAGCTCTAGGATACGGAACTTTGTGCCGGGATATTCTTTGGCCAAAGTATCGGCGGATTGCTGTAGTTTGGTGGGGGTACGGCCCGCGAGGATGAGGAGCTCGGCTTTTTGCGAGGCAAAGGCTTGAGCAGTGGCAAAGCCGAGGCCCTTGATGTTGACTCCCGTAATTAGAATTGTCTTGCCTGCAATGGCAGAGGGGAAAGCGGCGGCAACAGTCAGGGCTGTTGTGCGAACGCCAAACTCCGTGTGGGTTGTTGCTGTAGCCATTATGCTAGTATTGAGTCAAGTTTTTGTGCGTTTTATTTTAAAGATTATGATTTCTATAAGGCAGCTTCTAAATTCTTTTCTCATTCTAAGATTCCAAAAAACAACGTCAAAATTTTCTTATTTTATACGTGGGAGATGCCGTCTACTTCGTTATTTGAGGACGGGTCTATTGCCGGTAAGTCCGTTTCCCACGGCCCCACTTTTGCCGGCGAGCAATGGATCTCAGCCGGGGCTTCTGCCTTTTGTGTGTTGCCCGTCATTGCTTCGGAACGGATTCGTTCAATTTGCTGATGGAAATGCATATCCGCAAATAGTATTCGTGATTAGGAATCCTCGGCTTGAGCTAGTCTGGCTGGAGTATGGCGGAGGGAGATGCTTGAAGCAGCTAAACTCTCTACTATGGGGATGTTATAGATGGGTATATATAAGTCGAGATGCTGTCCTATATAATCTACAGCATTCAACACACATATTTACTCTACTTTTATCGTAAATTCAGCCCAACAATCTTGCAATTCTTCAGTTGGCCTAGATACAGCTGTCCATCAAACCATGTCGCCCATTGCTCCGTACGCAAAGGAACACCAAGATACCAATGGCCCCGGAGACGCCCGCCCTACTGCCCTCAGAATTATCAGAGATCAATCCTTGGATGGTCAGCTTAGAGGAAAGGTAATCCTTGTAACTGGAGGTACCTCTGGCATCGGCTTCGAGACGGTGCGTGCGCTGCATGCCACTGGTGCTGATGTGTACTTCACCGGCCGTGACGTTGAAAAAGGCAAAAAGGCTGAAGCAGAGCTGCGCTATGACAATAAGCCGGGAAAGCTTGAGTATATGGGAATGGGGCTAGACTCTCTCAAGAGTATACGAGAGTTTGCTGCCGACTTCTTGAACCGGACAGCGGGCAAGCTCAATATTCTAGTCTGCAACGCTGGTGAGTTATGATTTGTTGCGCCCTATCCTAGGACGTTCCACGAGACCTTTCTTATCTCTATGTACTAACTTTGTATCAAAGGTATCCGCGGATATCCAAAAGGAAAGACTGAAGATGGCTTTGAGCTACATTTTGGAACCAACCACCTGGGGCATTTTGCTCTTTTCCAAGCCCTCAAAGATGCTCTAATCGCCTCGAGTACGCCATCTTTCCACTCTCGTGTGGTCTGCCTCTCAGCGTCAGGTCATCGTCAGTCAGGCATCCGCTTTGACGACCTCAACTTTGATCGTCCAGATGAATACCAACCTCTACTCGCATACGCGCAATCCAAAACAGCCAACATCTACATGGCATTCGAAATCGAAAAGCGCTACGGCGCCAGCGGCCTGCACGGCTTGGCGGCCCATCCGGGAGGCATCAGCGGCACAAGACTCAACAGGATGACGCCAGAGTCGGAGCTCAACGCCCTCACTGGCGATCCGCTCATTGCGCAAAGGATGAAGAGTGCTGAACAGGGCGCTGCCACGACTGTGTGGGCGGCGATATCGCGGGAGTGGGAGGGAAAGGGTGGTGTGTTCTTGGAGGATTGCCAGGAGAGTGAGTTGTGGAGTGGAGATGCGACGGTTCTTGCGCCGGGGCATGCGCCGCATATTCATGACGGGGAGAGTGCGGCGCGTCTTTGGGATGTGAGCTTGAGAATGACTGGGTTGAAGGCGGAAAGCTGAGGTACGCTTCTCGATATTGGTGTTTTTTTTATGGTTATAAGCTTCGTGTATGAGAAGGAAGCTGTCAAGCAGACCGCCAGGGGTTATTGATCTTGCTTTAACGAGCTCATAAGCTTGCTGAAAGATTGTTTACTCTACTAAGATGCCATATATCACATCAAACTACCATCACCATCATAGCTCTGTACCACGGATGATATACTAAAACGAGGGACAGAAGCTATCGAGATTCCGTGAAATTCCTCTTTTCTCCATTATTTTCTAAGATGATAGGAAGAAAGAGCCTCTTCGCCGAGTGGTGATTCTTCTCTATGCTGCGAAACTCTGTATATCAACATCTTGTCTGCTAGAGTTTTAGACAGACTAACTTCATGGCCTAGATAGAGAAATGGATGTATTGGTTTTACTATTTGTTCCCTCTTTTACATAATCCGTCCAACGTGGTTGTGTCTTTTCGTTGAAACTCCTCGTGGGATGTCTTGTGATCTGACTGGGATGCTCTGGCAGAGCAAATTTGCAATATATAACAAATTAAAAAATATAGCCAAGCTGTAATAGGCCTGTTAATAGGTTTGTAATGCCTTTGTAATAATGTTTTTATGGTTATTGTAAATAGTCTCCTATCCTTGTGAGTACAATTTATCAAGAAGAGGGAAGAGTGCTTGGGCTCTAAGAGCTACTGAACTTGTGAGAGATACTGAGCTGTGTGTAAGATTGCTGCATCCTCTACTAAAGATCCCTCTTTGTGAATTTCATATTTACGACCCTTTCTCATCCACCCAGGCAGCCAGCAGAGTAGAGATAGATTACACAACTTAGCTTTAAGGCACTATGACTCTCGGTTACTATTAATACTTTGATAGGAAATTCGGACAGTTAGCTTCAACAGGGAGTGTACATGTAGATTCCAAATAGCCTGAGAATGTCATAATGTAAAATCACTCAATGCTGGCGTCCCTATCGCTAGCTTTTGGCCATATTGATTCCAACGAGCAGTCCTTTCAGACTCTGTACAAGATGCTCTCCACGCAGATGGCTATTAGTATAAGGTAGTAGGCAGCTTCTGCTTCCCTCGAATCTGCCTTTGGCTCACAATCCCCGGCCCTTATTCCACGCCATTTATAGCCACGTTTCCTTGTTCTTGACAACTAATCAGATATTTGCAATGGCAATTCCGTCCGATAAGACTTTACTCGTTACCGGCGCCAACGGTTTCATCGCCCAGCACATCATCAAGCAAGCGCTAGACAGAGGATACAACATCCAAGCAACAGTCCGGTCCGTAGAAGTTGCAGACAAAGTCCACCGCATATTTTCAGACTATAGCTTTCAATTCTCAGCAGTCATCATCTCCGACTTATCCAAAAAGGAACTCTACGAGCCCGGCTTTGCAAACAACCCCCATCCCATTACAGGCGTCATACACGTCGCCAGACCCTTCAAAGTAGCCGTCGCAGATGTCGCAGCTGATATCTTGGATCCAGCTCTTGGAGGCGCCATCGGCGCACTCAAGGCAACCCGTCAATATGGCTCCAGTGTCCGCCGCTTCGTCCTCACCTCGTGCTTTGTGGCCATGCTTGATCTCGGCAAAAGACTGCGCCCCGGATACACGTACAAAGAAAAGGACTGGAACCCCATGACACGGGAAGAAGCCATCCAGATGGGCGGTGCAGCGGCCTACTGCGCCTCCAAAGCTCTCACGGAACGAACTGTGTGGAACTGGATGGAGGCGGAAAAGCCCCCCCTTTTCGCTGGCCTGTATCAATTCGCCGTCGACATTCGGGCCTCATCTCACGCCCATTGCCGACTTGACAACTCTCAACACGTCATCTGCGATGCTGTGGCAGATGATTGATACTACAGAAGTCCGTTTGGCCGATTTCTCGGGATTTGCCGACGTCCGTGTCGTTGCCATGGCCCGTCTCGAGGCCTTTGAGCGTCCCGTGGCTACGAGCGAGGTGGTTCCTCTGCGCGAAACGATGCCGCATCTGCGAAGTCGCTTACCTGTGGGAACGCCTGGTGCGGGTAAAGTAGAGAATGTGTACCACTTGTTGGGAGCAAGGCGGAGAGGATTTGGGAATCAAGTATATTCCGTTGGAAGCCTGCATAGAGGATTCGTTTGAGCAGTTTTTGCAGGCAGAGAAGAAGTAAAGCTTGTTGCAAGAGAATAAGAATGACAGTTGAGAGATTATTCAACGTAGGAACGCACTTGATATGGCAGAAGATGGCAACTCTCGTCTCACGCTCCATACGTTATTGTCAAATCAGCATTGAGATTCATTTGCAGTGGAGTAGTATGCTCTATCGTGTACTTTATCTAACGGGGGAGATGTGTATGCTATATACTCTAATACAAAACATTACATGCATCGTGAATCTTCGTATTATCCTCTAATGCAGCAAGATGTCGTATCCATCCTCGGTATTAATGCGCACTTCGTCCATTCCAAACCCATACTTCCGGCGAATAAGCTCAAAAATGATCAAACCGGCGCTTGTGCTCGGAACCTGCCGAATTGTGTTCCACCAGAATCCGCGATACAGCCACTTTCCCAGACTCAGTCTTTCCGCCGAAGCCTCCGCCGTACAAGCAGCAAAAGTCTCCTGATAGGCGTGATAGTAAGCCCGCAGCATCCTCCATCGGCGATGTGGCTTCTCTGGATTAGCAGCGCGGGATGCGCGCAGCCGGGCGGCTTTCTCGTCGAGTTCTTCCAGATGGTCCCAGTGTTTCACTTGAAAGTGCGTGAGAGGGTGGAGCAGTAGCTGCTGAGTGAAGGATGCGCTTATGCCAGCACCAAGGAGGAACGCGGGCTCAATAGCGTAGTGTGGTCGGATCAGCTGAATCCCACCATCCGTAGGCTTGTCTGCAGGCCGTTTTGTCGCAAGAAGATCGACAATGTTCTCTTCTAGGCCTCCGTAGTACCACGCCACGAAGCGATAATACGACTGGGCTTTGATATACTCGAATGTGCTGAAAAAGATGGCGCATCCCAGGCTGTCCTTGACAAACGATACGCCCCATCCGGCAAAGATGCCCCGTAGTCCGATTTCTCTCAGCTTCTCGGCGCTAAACGTCCACATGCTTCGAACCCGGTTGCTGCCGTCGTTGGGCATCATATCACGGTGATCGTATCGTGCTTGCAGTGCGTCCAGTGGAGCGGCCAAAATACTCTGCAGTCCACCTGCGAGGAATCCAGCCGCAAAGGTGGCCTGCGGAGGAGGCGGTGGATACACCCTCTTGGTAGCCTTGGAGCTCTCCTCGTGCAGATGCCCCAAGATGTGCAGATAGCCCGTATACAGCACGGCGTTGACGCCAATATTGGCAATCAGCGGCGGCATGATCTGATGCGGCACAATGCCCCAGCCTTCATGTCTAATCGCCGACGTCAACACGCCAGGCGTTGTGCTGCGCATCCACAGCCACGTCTGCCTCAGCGCCGCAACCAGCCTCGACGGCGAGGCATCTTCTGCAACCGCCTGCATCAGCCTCTTGGTCTGCTGCTGGTGTATCGTCCGGGCATACGCCAGATAGTCGACTCTGGTGCGGAAGAAGGACTTTGCGGGCGCGCGAAAGTAAAAGGCAACAAGCTGCGCGCTGAGCGCCCTCACTCCAGCGGCTGAAGCTGCGGTCGCGGCATTGTTTCGTGGATGGCGATCGGGGAGCTCGACGCCGGGAGGGATCACGGGGAGGACGCCGGTGGTGGAGTCGGGCAGAGGAGGATCCAACGAGGGAGCATTAGAGCGGCCGGAGATCATGGCTTGCGGATCATTGTGGGTGCGTGAGAGCTCGTTTCGGGGGGTTTAAGCTGCGCAGCTTGAGCATGAGAGGATATGACTCGTTAAAAGAAGTTGAAGAAGAAGATTATGTCGACGCCTAATATCGGGAACTACCTACCTAGGTCGATGTCGGATCTTGCTGACTAAGACGGCAATCGATCTAGTCAGATCGATCTCTCATCTCCACACTGCAACCTGACTCCCGGAAATATTCACAAGTCATAAGAAGAAGAATTCTTATTTCTCGAAATTAGCAATTATCTAATTATTTTCATCTTTTCTTCCACCTTGTGAGAGTCACTCGATAAACGTCTGGGCTCTCGTGACGTCTTCCGGCAACTTCGTCCACCTGCTCTTATAAACCCGCCCCTTCTTCAATACTGCAAGAATATTCTTCTCCGGCTCATCTAAAATCGTAATGTCCTCCAGCGGATTCCCGTTGAGTACCAAAACATCTGCAGCAAATCCCTCCTTGATCTGGCCCAGGTAATTCTCTTGATTCAGCATCCTCGCCGCATTAACGGTGGCTCCTTGGAGAATCTTTGGTGCACTTAGAGCTTGTGCTCGAATGCCGAATTCTTTGCTCTGCTCGGCCCAAAGAGGTCCGAGGAGGTCGGAGCCGTGGCAGATGGTGACTCCAGCCTCGTCTGCTAAGCGTAGAGACTGGAGTCCTTGTTCTAGCACCTGGCGATTCTTCTCGCGGTTTGCTGGAGGTAGAAAACCGGCATACTTATCAGAACCCATGGCGTGATAAGTGACAAGAGTGGGAGTAAACCACACGCCTTTCTTGGCCATGTACTCTGCAGTCTCTTTGTCAATCAGATTGCCGTGCTCAATGCCCTTGACGCCGTTGTCGACAGCGTGCCTGATCGCCCGAGGAGTGTAAGCGTGAGCAGTCACATATGTATTATAAGTATCCGCAACCTCAGCAATCGCCCGGATCTCAGCAGCAGTGAACTGGATGTGGTCGATTCTATCTGTGGGAGACGCAACACCTCCGCTTGCCATGATCTTGATGAAATCTGCGCCTGTGCGAATCTGCTCTCGGGCAGCATGTATTGCGGCTGGGACACCGTCAACGATGGTAGAAAGAGAAGTTGTGGCTCTGCAGCAGCTCTCATGCGCAGATCGCGAATCGCCGTGGCCACCAGTCTGCGAGAGTGCTCTATTGGCGATGAAAAGCCGCGGCCCGTGGAATACATCGTCTGCTATAGCCTCTTTGAGGGCCAGCGTTGCACCTCCAGTGTCCCTCATCGTAGTGAAGCCCCGGTAGAGGACTTGAGCGGCCATGTATGGCTGACGGAGTAGAGATACCGCAGCATCGGCATGATTAGCAGCCGCTGCAAGGCCTTCTTCTCCAGGAACGGAAGACAGATGGGCATGGCAGTCGATGAGCCCAGGGCAGAGATATTTGCCCGCCAGGTCTAGCACGATAGCGTCGCCAGAGAATAATTGCGCGCTATTACCCGCGTCAACCTTTTGAATGAGTCCATCTGATATCCTGACAGTCTGGTTGGGAACAATCTGTCCATTTTCTGCATCCACAACATTTGCATTCTTAAAGATGTATTTCTTTGGAGGAGGGAGTTTCCACGGCTTGATGAGATCCGGCTCAGAACTTGCATCTGTGACACTATGTTCAACAGAATGCGGCTGATGCTTTGCTTCGCTCGTAGCAACAATGGTACGCAAAGTCATGATGAATTTAGTCTCTATATATGTAACGATCAAGATATCAGTAATTGTATACTGCGTAAAGTTAAACAAGAGACCAACAAGGGCAATGGATGATGAAGCGCAAAGGGCAAGGTGAGGGGCTGGTTCGGAGCGCAGGGGTCTGGATAATAACGCGGGGAGATAAAAGTAGCGTCAATTGTAGAGTATGCTTCATCATCCATTGACTATTTTTTCTTGTATGGCACTTCTAAAAGGACCTGTTACTTTGTCAATGTAAAATTCGCATTCGGCGCAGTGGAAAATGGGTTGCATTGATACGCGTTGAAGCGCTAGAATACTATACGCCGGCATCCGCTATCTCTCTTACGGCGACTCAATGCTACGTCTCCGGCTAAATGAGTAAGCAATATATCTGGATCTGTAATCTCGTGTTGGTTTGTACATCGATATTTAGGTATTCAATATCTACAATTTGCATGTTTGACCTATGTATTTATTATTTAATGGTTGAAATACATTGGGCGGATATGTCTGCCAAGCCATCCAAAGGTCCTTGTGTCTTATATACGAGCGTATATCATATCAAACTGATGATAAAGGCACCCATTACTCTTGTCCAAATAGTTTGATTTTGTACCAAGATTGATCTATTAATCTCTGCAATCATATCTCATCTACTAGTGCCACCCAACGCTCGTATGATCTGAGGCCCCGTAATCCGTTTCTTGACTTCGTTATCTACCATCCTAGCAACTATGCCCCCAACACCCACATCACCAGAATCGTCCAAATCCACCGCGGATTCTTTTGCAGCCTCATGAACAATTGAGTACCACCGGTTCATTGCTTCCACAGCAGCAAAAGTTTCCGGCCCTCCGCCTCTTATGCGGGAAATATGCCATACCAAAAGCGGCGACTGCAATTCTGGGAGGGGGATCATGCCCAAGAGAAAGAGCGTGACGACTCCGAGAGCAAAGATATCAGCCGCGGCTCCACGCTCACCTTTCTTCGCATACTCAGGAGGGATGTACCATGGTGATCCTGCAGTGTGTACATGTCCATTGGACGACCATCCAAAATCAATGAGAACCGGTCCCCTCTGTTTAGAGTAGAGGATATTCGCCGGCTTTATGTCATCATGCGTGATGCCCTTGCTGTGAATGAAATTGAGGGCATCGGTAATACCATAGAGCACCTTTTTTGCGTCTGAATTGTTCAGCGTGCAATAGGGGTTTCTTCCATGTTCGCGATAGCATTGTAAACTAGGCGCGTTTACATGTTCCATGTATATCGACAGCAATCTTGCGTCATAGCCAAAAACAGTTGCAATAGCGGGCTAGAGTAGCGTTAGCACTGCATACTATTGACTGATGAATTCGTGATATCAACTCACATGCTGGTTTACTTTGAAATGATTTCTCACTTCATTCAACCAATGTTTGCCCACAGCAGAGATATTCACCCCTTGCTTTGAAATAGGATCGTAATCCAACTTGCTTCGCCATACTTTGACTGCTATTGACTTTTCCGGGAAACTCGAGTGGTGTGCTTTGAAAACAATCGAGTTTCTTTGATCTGATATATCATCCTTGCGGGTAATTGTATAGTCTTCTTCTTGAGTGGCGCTGGCAATCTTCACAGCGTCGCCAAGCCGAAGGTGTTCCAGTGGATGACATATACCTGACAGAATGCTCATGTCAGGTCTGTCCGTGTTTGAAATTGTCTTAACGGTAATCAGCTCGTTGGCTGGCGGTGGAGGTGGTGATGCTGTTGTTTGGATGATGGTGGTAGCATTGGACTCGTCAGTTGCCTCCTGTAACTTTGCCCTCTTGACGTCCGGCGGGCCGAGCTCGGATGATGTTGTCTCAAGAGCCCTCTTTTTACCTCTCGCTACTTGGCTGGGAGGCTCTGCGACAGAAACATAGCCGCGTGGGAAGATGTTGATATCGAAAAGATGCTCGTCCCATGCAGAAATCCGGTACGAAGAATTAAGGGGGACTTTTCCGAGAGGCCCGAGTTTCAATGGTTCATTCCGGCTGGAGAGTGGCAGCGGCCTGATAGCTATCGGCTCCACGGTGGATTGGGTCATGTTGCATAACAGTATAAAGTCGCTGCTCGGATCGAACACAAGGTCCAGACAGATGATTTTGCCTCGGCTGGTCCGGCGAGTACGTCTCTGGTCCGTTGGCGATGCCGCGATCTGTACACTGTAACCGACGTCGTGTTGCGATTGCATAAGAGTTAATTCGCCAGCGGCATGGGGGACGTGTCTTCCGGACATTCCAAGCGCTTGAGCATTGATATTGACCACCGTATTCATGTTGAAATTGAGAGTGGCTCTTCTAATGCATTGCCGGCATGGCGTTTGAATGGCCACTTGTTTCTCGTCGCTACCTTCGTTGTTGGGGGTAGCATCGTCCGGCTTTGTTGCCTTTTCCCTCGTAGTATTGGCAGCGCTCTGCTCTGGCCGAGAGCTCAATTCTTTTTTATGTTTGACCATGGCATCAAGCTCGGCCGAAGCGATGGGATTTGTGGCTCCGGGCGATGATACCCTTTCGGATTGAGGATTCGTTTGCTTGAGAATCGCCTCGAACTCGCTCGCCGAAAGAGGGTTGGTAGTATTGGATGGTGGAATATATCTTGACTGAGTAGCGCACTCTTTATTATGGCTGATGTTTGCTCTCAATTCGGAGGCAGTGAAGGGATTGGTATCATTGGAAGACTGGATATTGGTGATTGGAGTGTTGCACCCTTCGTTGTGTGTTGTGCTCGCGTTTATTTCGCTAGTAGCTAAAGGATTGGTGCTTTGGGCAGACGATTGAACTAATTTTGACTGGGTATTGCACCAGCCATTATGTTCAGCATTCGCTTTCAATTCGGAAGAGGTGAAAGGGTTGGTATGCTGGGATGCTCCCAGGCTGTTCTCGCTGGCTGCTTGCTGAATGGCTTGCTCCATTGATAACGCAGAATGTGATCTCGGATGGAACAAAGAACTTGACACTACCTAATACTTGGTAGGTTTTTTTACAGAAGATTTAGAGAAATAAGGACATCTCGTTCTACGAAAGGCAGGGCAACTTTTAGGTTGCTGTAATCGTACAGTGTCATGTTAGTCGCGTTTCAAACTCTCCACCGAAACCACACTCTGAATTGGCGCCTGACTGCCGCATGTCAACTTCAAATGCTTTCAGACTGCGAGCAACAGAACAGACAGTGCTACAAAGATCATAGCGCCATATTCGGATAGCAGGCTATTGCCTCAATCTGAGCTACGCCATCTGTGCAAAAGCCCCGGCTCTTACCGCCCATTGCCCATTGGCCATGGAGTGAGGGGTCTCAAGACCTGCCAGCCTTTGAATGGCTGCAGTCAGCAAGGGAGGAAAGGTAGAGCGAGATTGCACGAGCAATTGCAAGAGTTGAATGAGTGGGTTCAGTGGCAACGATGCCGATCGTGGCAGCCATCCTAATGCAGCTGGACCAATATGTGTTGCCGTGGCTGCATAACAGCTCATGACTGCAGGAGTTTCTCTGACGTGGCACAAAAGGTAACATTTGCGAGATTCGACTAGTCTCCTCCGCAGATATAGCCACATCTACACTTGTTCCAGTATGCATTAGCCATTGATGTTCTGCTCGTGGTGTGGGCACTGCTAGCGAGTATGACAGCCCCTGGATTCTAGGTTTTAGCACACCAGGGCTCCATAAGATTTCGATCCAAGCGATTGACAGTTCTAGGTAGTGACAATATTGGCAACTTTCATTGATCAGCTGTTGATTGCAATAATAGATTGAAAAATAGATTTATAGTTGCTTACTTTCTGATTATACTTGATACAGGGCTTTTAAGCACTTTTGGATCTTTCAAGAGGTCGAACCGAAGATTGAATAGCATCGTCAGAATAGTTTGCAGGCACAGAATTAGTAGCTACCTCTGTTGTGGATATCTATACCTAAGACAATGGACAAGGTTGTAATTCAAGAATACTTACTGGAACAACGATTGAAAATCTTGATAAAAGCTTGGAGGTATGTTGAAACACCAAATATTGTCTTCAATCACACGTTTATCTTTATGTGTTCGATATGTACTTTATTTTGTTTGTCTCGGTAGAAACTTTAAATAAGACCTGAGCTAACAATAAAGTGGCTCGAGAATCTGGTTATAGCTTCGTTTAATCGCCCACGACGTTTTAGTCAAATTGAACTTTATTTTGTATGATATTTGTAATTGGGTTTATGCTTTCACTACATGAAGGTCTATGAATTAGCCGATTCGTATCCAGTCCAACATTTTTCCAGTCAGTCTCCAACCAACATCCAACTTCCTATTCTGTTCCCCTCCAACATTCCTGAATTTTGCGCTTTCTTTCCAATATGTGCGCGCGCTTATCCCCAGCTTCCATCACGTGAGTTATGGGGGTCGACTGTTGTTGTGCTACCACCGCCCCAATCAATTCCAGCAAGCTGTATATACGCCGATTGATTATCATTATTCAATTTCAAATGGATCCTGTACTTCCCAAGCCCGATTATCTACGTGATTTGGAGTGGTATTGGCCTTTTGCCAAATTCCCCCTCGACCCAAACGATCTTTTTACCACGCTTCATGACCGCTTTAATACCAGACCATTTCCTTTACAAGACCCTACTGCATTCCACAGAGATGTGTATGAATGTGCTGATAACTCAGATACAATAGACGAGTTTTACTCGCAACTAGAACAACGCAAGGCTCAGCGAATAGAAGAAATGTCTGAAGGGTGGGATGAAGTCAGTACTTTACTTGTGTCGTTCCCTACTTTACTATCTTGCCAGTTGTGCTACGATCCAGAGACCCGTGATGTCAAGATGAAGCCAGGTACCAAAAATGACTCGATGGCCCAGCGGCAGTTCGCCTTTCTTCAATATGCGCGCTGCATGTCATTTGACAATCTGGTAACGTTTTTTGACGGCTATGTTAGAGACCAAAGAGAAGAACAGGAGAGGATTAGACGCCGGGCAGATGAAGGCATCGAGAGGATGAGGAGGGCGCGGGCCGCTAAGCGCGCAGCCGCCGCGTCTGGATCTGGAGCCATCGAGGCGACTTCTTCAGGCTCACCACGCAGTGCATCTTCCAGAATAACACGCAGCAAGCGGAAGTCGCCTCGCAATGCGCCGTATTCAAATTCACAAAGCCCGGCGGCTTCAGCAGTTGCTACTGAGAAGCCAGAGCCCGCATCGTCCTCGAGGCGGATCGGCCCGCACCAAGCCGACAGGCTGCCGCCGGGACAAACAGCCGAGAGTTCAAAAGTCGGAAAGAAGAGAATTGACGAAGATGCGCCTAGATCTACTGGAAAGAGACGGCGCATGGCCAGAGAAGACGTTGGCGCCGAAGATGTCGATTCAGAGAGACTTGCTGTTGGGCAAGACCAATCAGGGGCTCCAGAGGCTGCGCCGACTCCTGCGCGTCGCAAGAAGCGAAAATCAGTGGACGATTTTTCAGGACAAAGAGGGAAGAAAAGGGCTAGAACAACTGACAGTCCAAGCAAGAGGTTAAGGCAATCTCCAAGACGATCAGCTAATCAAGATCAACCAGGTAGAGCCCCCTCGTCAACTGAGAGAGACTCTAGTATTCCCTCTACTGCAGTGCCTTCCAACTACGATCCAGAGGCGGTAGACGAGGATCGAATACAAGGGAACCCTGTACTCGAACCAAACAAAGCCTTCTACATAGAAGAGCCCACCCAATCACCTTCAGACAGAAATCAAAGAGATACAGTGGATCGCAGCCCGTCTATTCTGTCTGAGATCCATGATATGACGCAGATACCCGTACAAGATTACGACGGAGAACTTGCCCACTTACACACGGCGCACCAATTCATTGACCCAAACAGAGCCTTCTACACAGAAGAGCCTAGTCGGTCGCCATCAGGGAGGAATTCAGAGATCACTCAAGCAAATCAGGAGATTACACAAGCAGATGATGATGACCTTGCGGATGAACGTACTACCATGACTTCTACTAGAGCAGCAGAACGGAAATCACCCAAAAGAAAGCTTCAAAAGAAGCCTCGAACCTCGAACCGACAACGAGTCGACAAGAGACGCTCAATCAAAGAGCAAAATCCATCATCGCCGAAGAAACAATCTCGACGGAAAACCCCCCAAGAGCGAAACCCCTCGCCGCCCACACAACGGCTTTTACGCTCCACACGGTCGTCTAGAAGAGACGCTGGACAGGAACTGTGGTTTCTTGGTGATGATTCCGTGGCCCGCGCCGTTGGGAATATAAAGCGGACATAGTTCTGGTCTCTGTTCATCATGCCATGAAATTCAAAGCAAGATCTAAGGGGCTTCAGCGCCAAGTGCTGGTCGACTTTGGAGTCATACCCGTTAACCTGGCAGGGCCGGGGGCAGCGGGCAGTCTTTCTTGTTCGACTAACGGCTCGCATGCCGATTGGTTCATCTTCTAGCATGGTCGTTAATCTGACAGGGTCGGAGGCAGCGGCGTAGCTGAAGAAGGGCTGATGGCGATGTGGTCGGCTCGGGAAGATATGGTCGTTATCCTGGCAGGGCTGGGTGCAGCGGCGAAATCTTCAGAGGCCTTGAGCGGAGTCTTTAGAACTTCTTGGAATGAATGGGTTGAATGAGGAGTGAAAAGGGAATACGTCAATATCAGGGATGAATAAGGGGTGTGTATATACGTTGGTTCGTTGGCGATAATGAGAAATCGGGCGGCGGCTAAATATATATTAATTTTAATAGAAGGCAATGAAAACACTTTGGATTCGAAAAGAAAAGAAGAAAAGTAAAAAGCAAATAGCAATTTTATGGCATTGTAATTAATGACATAATACTTTCAAGAGATTTGCCAATTCGAGCGCTTCCACGCTTGTGCTGCGACTCATATTTGGACATCTCCAAATATCGTGATTTTTTCAAAAGTGTCTCTAATTTGTAAAGAGTTTTGTCTATCCATTGCACCCAATACCTGCTCTCCAGCACCATCGCCGTTGCGCGCCAAACCAGACCCTGGTTCAAGCAAATCCGTGTAAGACCCGGTTTAACATGGGCGTCCCAGCCACCATCCGATGGCGATCCCATCAAGCGCGGTAAAGAAACGACTTGATGTGGAGGGTGGCTACATGTATCCATCATCTCAGGTATCAAATGCTATAGAGGCAGTAGCTAGGAGATTTTGTCTTGACGGCGGCCATTTCTAATTTGTGGCGGGAGCACTACCATATGGCCTCAAACTTACAAAATATAGCCGGGGATCCTCGCACTTAGGCTAGTCTTAAGCATGGAGCGGGTTCTTATAATACGCGAGGAGATCTATTTCAAGCCCTTCTCCGTGAAGCAAGGATTGCCACCGTCGCAATTGAAGCATTCGATGTAGTGACCGGCCAAATGAACTTGGCTATGGCAAAGCCTCAGCGGGAGAATGGTCATTATTAAGACTGGGTATTTTCGATTCCGCTATGTTTCACATGTACGACGGTGTGAATGCAAGGGACAGCAACAGCAACGCCCTCGAATTAGCAATTATATTCATATGATCGGGAAAGGATGCCATGCGCTAACCTGTAACGGTTGGACGTATTGGCAACTGGCTGCGTGAAGGACTCATTATACCATCGCAAGTGGGAGAAGGCATCTCCTTGAAGGTTAGCTAGATAAGCGCATGGAACTAGATTTAATTTCTATCTGTGGCGGTTCTAAGAGGTGTAGTCTATCTATAATACAGAGAGTTCCGAGGAAAAACGAATAATCCAGTAATCCCAGTAATAGTAAGCAATGATTCCAATATAGGCCATGATAACGACTGTGGAAATATAATGAGAGCGAAGAGAATAGAATAGAAATGGTGCGGCGGCATAGATGACTATCATCATATTCCCACTTTGGCGCCTTGATCTAAGACTCGGCCTTTTTGGTCGCCTTGGTCCTGAGCTTCATCATGACGAACACGAGCCCGTAACAGCCAATCACAAAGATAACAACAATGCCGGCATTTCTCCATCCATAGTATTTCTCATTAAGGTTAAGGGTCCGGAGATAATCGCCACCCTGGGTGTACTGACACACACGGCAAGCGTCGGTGTCCTCTGGGTTCAGGAGATTTATAGCCGCGCCCATGCCTTGCTGGTAAACAGAAAGGTATTCTTGACAGGTCTGGTTGGGGGCTGGATTAAATACAGCAAGTTCATCGGATCTGCAGCGGACAGGCTTATCCCAGGAAGTGAAGACGAGCAAAGAACTCATGAGGTAGTTGAAAGGATCAAGGTAGTAGATCCTGGCAAGTGAGACTGTTAGAAACTGCTGGAACCACCAAGGTATCATCAATGTAACAGTAGAATATTCACTTACCAGTATCTCCAGAACGCCTGGATTTGGCTGTAGGGTGTCATGACGCCACAGAATGAGACCAGACTTGTAATAACTAGGGGGTTGACAAGAGCTGCAAACACGGCGTTGGGGGTATACGCGGCAATCATTTGCCCAATGCCAGTATAAAGACACTCGTACATGACCTACAAGACTGTTAAATATGCCCCTGCAATAGTACGGAGGAGGTCTTACCACGACGAAGAAGACACTGCCAGCATGCTCTGGTGCGGTAGGAAGGCCACAAGTAAAGTACCAGCAGACGTAATATAACAACGCACAAACAAGTAAATATGGAATTTCCGAGACGATGAGACCGGTCACAAAGGGGGCCCAGTGATACATCTTGCTCTTCTTCTCTCGTGCCTCATAGATGTCGCGGCGGCTGATGAAGAGAGGCTGCAGCTGGGCAATGACGCCTGGCGCAACAAAGATAAAGTTGAAAACGGTAAAGAGGTTCTTCTGAAGGTCTGTGAGACTATCGCCAATCATCCAAAAGGTGAAGCCGTTTAAGAGCGCCAGGCTAATGTGCATGGCGACCTTATTATCGACGTATTGGGTGTTCCGGAAGAGGGAGATGTTCATGCGATGGGTTACTTGTTTGACCTGCGTCCACATGGAAGCTGCAAACTCGTGTCCGTCATCACTGGCCCCCGAAGGTCGAGCGGCAGCCTCTGCGATAATCCGGTCCAGGTCTTTGGAGAGCTGGTCGTGTTCGGGTGATTGCAGCCATATATGATTCCAATCTTGATTCCAATCCGGGTGCCCATTCCCTGATACTACATCAATCATGTGCTCGGCAGGATTTGCTTCAGGAGGACAAGGAGCTCCACGACGACCAAAATAGTCCTTGATTGTGTTTGCATTTTGGCCAATATCACCAAAATATACAGTCTTTCCGCCTTTTGCGAGCAACAAGAGAGTATCAAACTGCGCAAAAAGCTGTGCCGAAGGCTGATGGATGGTGACCAAGACAGCTTGTCCGGCATCTGCAAGTTTTCGAAGGAAGCGTACGGTATTGTAAGCGGCCTGGCCGTCAAGTCCGGACGTAGGTTCATCGAGAAAGATGAGGATTTCCGGTTTCGCTACCAATTCTACGGCAATAGTAAGACGCTTGCGTTGCTCAACTGAGAGGCCGGCACCTGGACGACCCACGAGCGTATGTTCGAGGTCATTTAGTTCCAGGAGGCCAACAATGGTGTCTACATATCGCAGCTTTTCTTCGGTAGATGTGTTGCGAGACTGGCGCAAGAGGGCTGAGAATTCAAGAGCCTCGCGTACAGTCGCCAAAGGCTCGTGGATATCCAGCTGTTCGACGTAACCGGCCGAGCGTTGGAAAGAAATAGGAATAGGACGGCCATCGACCAAGACGGATCCGTGAATAGTGCCTTCGGTTTTCCGTTGTGCGAGGACGTCAAGAAGTGTTGTCTTGCCGGCACCAGAAGACCCCATCAACGCGCCGAGCATACCGGGTTTGACGTAGCCCTGTACGTTGTCAAGAAGGACGAGGTCACCGTCGGCGGTTTTGACAGTATACGTCAGATTCTTCCAGGTTAAGATGCTTCGGTTGCGTAGGAGGTCGTTGCCGAGGTTTTCGTCCGGTGTGGCGGTTCCAGATTCGGCCGCGGGCTTCTCGGTAACTCGCTCTTCCTCGTCTCGGGATGCAAACAGATGCTTCGACTTGTGTTGCTGCTCTCGAGGAACAAGGAGATTGCGGCCCCCTTCTCCCAGCTGCCTCCACCGGGAGGTGAAGAAGATGGTGAGGGCAACAAACAGAACCCACCACGCGCAGTTGATGCCAAAGTTGCGCCAGACGTGGCGGTGACTGAAGGACATATGCGCCAGGTAGTCATCGCCTGTGAGGCTCGTGGCACCGGGCAATGCGCCGCCAACGCCAGCACATGATTGCCCGCCAATTCCTTCAGTGTAGCCAGGACCGTTGGGTATAAGATTTGGGCCAACACAGGGAATATGCTGGCCATGGAATTCGTTTCCGAGAAGAGCTTCAAATCCGTAGGCCATGGGGTTGATCCAGAAAATCCAGCCAAACCACGGATGCATCTCGGGCTTGATGATCATGTAACCCATATAGACAAACAAGGCAACGGTTGAAAGGCCCGAGACCTTGGACGCGGCGTCAAAGGTGGGGAACGCGGCACCGATGAGTCGGAAGAGAGCCGTCATGGACAAGGCCGTCATGTAGTTGGTGACCAGATAAGTAAAGAAAGCTGCTGCGGTCATCTTCAAACCGACCATGAAGTAGAGAACGAGACCAAAGTGTGAAACCTGGAATAGGAGTATGGGCAAGTCTGCAGCGACTTGGGCAATGCAGATGGCGGCTGGGTGATACAAGGCAAAGGAGCGATGCTTGGCTAGAACGGGTCGACCAGTAAAAGAGTCTGTAACTTCCGAAAAAGCAATCAGAGCATTGTACAGGATGGAGAAGAACAGCGCACCGCCCTTGAGGAAGAGGCCAGCCGAGTTGTTGGGAGCAGAGTAAAAGAGAGAGCCGCCGAGAAGAGACTGGATAACCGTTGCGCCTTGCTTCATGAACAGCGTCGACTTGTCTCCCCACATGATCTGATACTGCCTGATAACAGCCGCCTTGATTTGCGTCAAGAAGTCGGCAGTAACTGACGATCTCTTGGGCACGCCCCTGTGCTTCTCGCGAGCGACCATTTCTCTGAAGACGGCTGTATTTTCCGCCGCCTCCTCGCTCACTGGGTAACTCTGGCATTCATCTAGCATGCTCAGCTTGATCAGAGATTGGTTGTATGCCGCAAGGATTTCATCCGCAGTCCGCGGGAACGTATCTTCATATCCAGGGGCAACGAGGCGCTCAGTGGGAACTGTCACGCCCGTCAGAAAATCTGCGCGGTTGGAGCCGGAGTCTCGCATGAAACCGAGGCCCTCCATAAACGGCACAGCCTCGCGCTGAGGCCCGTAGAAAATCTGCTTGCCCTCATCAAGGACGAGTACCTTGTCGAAGTGTTCGTAGATACCGTTGCCCGCCTGATAGAGCGTGACGATGGTGGTGAGGCCGAGCACATCTGTCATGACTCTGATTGCCTTGAGCCACTCAAGAGCTGTGCTGGCGTCGAGGCCTCTGGTAGAGCTGTCCCAGCAGAAGACGCTTGCGCGCGTCGTCAAGCATTCCAGAATAGACACCCGCTTCCTCTCTCCTCCAGAGACACCCCTGATAAAGGCGTCTCCCACCTTGGTATGGGCCGCGTGAGAGATGCCTACCGACCGTAGGAGGAAGTCCTTATAGGACTGGGCGTATTCCTCGTGTGTCTTGATTCCCGGGGGCAGGTGATAGGGGGCCTTCATGCGGGCGGCGAAGTCAATGGTATCCTCAACAGTCAGGTTTGGGAAGAAGATTTCCTCTTCAGTATTCATGATGATCTGGCCGCGATATTCTTTTGCTTCATCTGCGGACATGTTACCGAAAGTGACGTCTCCGGTGACCTCTTCGTAGCCGCGCCTATTGTTTGCGAGCACGCTCAGCAACGTCGTGCAGCCTGATCCAGGACGTCCAAGAACAAGCAGCATCTCTCCGGGCTTGACACACCCATACGAGTTATCGATAATCTTCTTCGTGAGAGCTCCTTTGTTGCCCTTGTGTAAGAGATTAAACTGGGAGAGGACATTTTCGTTGAACGTGGCGTCGCTGCTGATGCCTGTGACAGTGAGGTTTTGCCAGGTCACGCCGAGTTTCCTGGGTTTCTCGCCGCCTTGCTCATCTCGTATGCGTATCGATTCAAGCTCGGGTGCCATGTGCCATGTCGTCTGGCTGCGGGAGGGGGTTGCTTTCTCTCCATCAGACTCGACTTTGTGGGTATAAGGTGTTCCTTTGGCTGTGATGGAATCACTATCCACGGCTGACGAACTGAGGCTCATTTCGAGATTTGGAAGCTGTTCTCGAAAGAACATGCCATGTGGAATGAGCGATGGCTGTATGGGCCGAATGCAAAGGCCGGCAGATTCATACCGGCATATATAAGAAGCCCTCGAGATTGCGGACATGCGGAGCGCCCTGATTGTAATTGAGCCATAGCTTGTGATTGCAAAGGCAACGTAAGAACTTCTGTCGCCGGAAGGCGGAACTTTGATCAATTTCTCAGCATCAAAGCCTCCGGAGCGTGGAGCGTGCACCGGAGGCTTTGCATGATATCGCTGCACTGTAGCGTGCTGGATCTCATATCCACTGGTCCCGCCGTCCAGATCGCGCGACGAGGGTTCAGCTTCTAAGTGGTTGACGGTAAAGCTCTACTAGGTACATACCGCCAATCTAACATCGAAAATACAATCGGAATATTCCATTAACAGAGCTTATCTGCCCTATACCCAACCATCACTAATCATCAATTTGCCTAATCCAAACAGAGTTCGATAGGCTCGACTAGGATGAGTTGCCGGCGGCTTTGCAAAACCGTCCGCGGAGGCTTTAAGAGACTCCATGTCATTTCCCTAGCACGCATCCCGTGTCACCCCGATCCAGGCTCATTCACATTCACATACCTCACTCAGTATCTCGCTAGGAGCATCTTGTCATGGGCCTCACATCGATTCATCCATCGCAAAGACGCTTCTCTTGTCAGGCCTGCAGGAAAAACAAGTCGAGATGCCAGCGCCTGGATCGAGATGACTTGAAATGCGCAAGGTGCACCATGCTCAGCGTGGAGTGCATCACCGGATCGCAGAGGAAAATCGGAAGACCACGGCGGCCAAAGCCTTCTGGCATAGCTCAGGGAGATGATTCACTCCACGAAGGGGGACCGCAGTTGGATTGGAGCAGGGCCATGTCCCCAGCCCAAGTCACTGCTAGGGCAATGGATGATGCATTCACTCAGGCCCTGACGTGGCCAACCACTGGAATGGACTCACTCGACCCATATTCGACTTCATGGGATACCAACTTTAACTTTGATCAGACCAACTCCTTGTTTAGCTACGACCCAGGCATCGCAATCCCAACTCCACGCTCGCTCCAGACGCCCGCGGGAACGGCATCAGCCGCCAACAGCCCTCCCTTTGCTCCGATCGAGACCATAGCCATACCAGGGCCGGAAACAGCAGACGTCCTCGATGCCTCCGATGATTTACGCAGGCTTTCCAAGATGAACATCGATTTGCACATCTGTGTTACAACTATCAAGATGCATATAACTACTCTAGACTTCAATAGCGTAACCTATCAGAAAAGCCCATTGTGCATCGACAATCTGACCCTGGCCGAATTCATGCTCAAGACATCTCAAGACTTTCTGTTGATTCTCACGAGGCTTCTCGGCAGCCGGTCATCACTTGGCCTACTGTGTGCTTCAGATACCGCAGATACACCCTTTTCAAAGTTGCTTCAAAACAATCACCTCAATCTATCCTCCAACTCCATCTTATCCTCCCCTGTCGCCACCTCAGAGCCATTGTCCGCGCCTCTCGCGCTCACCATCACGAGTATCTTTACCCAGATGCTTTCGATCTATGAGCTGATCCTCGAATACATCACCACTCGGGTCGAGCGAATCGATATTGACCCCATCGCCCCTATTCCTGGTCTTATGTTTGGGGGAACACCCGTGGAGAAACCGTGTATACAGGGTATGCTGTTTTGCGAAGTTATTGAATATCTACTACAGAAGACAGAGCAGGTGTTGGGCATCGCTTCTGTGTCCGAAGGTGGTGACGTGGGTTTGCTGTCGACGCGACAAATAAGTGTGCTTTGGAGTGAGTTGAATGGAAGACACCCTATCATTCCCGGTCATGCCATTATGACGCCTGCCAATATGAGGAGATTATTTGGAAAAGTGGCATTTATCTTCAAACAGCTTTCCTAGGTTCATAAAGATAAATACTTATGTCGCATTGACTAATAACGGCCAAAATCATAATTCGCCAATCAACGTCGACGTATCAAGCGCTTCACGGCGTATTAAGCGCTTCAAGTTGTCTTTAAAGATACTCAACTTTTCCTCTCCATAACACCCCGCCCCGATATCGTAGAGGGCGTCTAGAGATTCAGTGTCATCGCCTGTAGCAACCTGAATAAATTTGCGACATATCTCCATGCGATTGTTGCGGTGTAGTGCGGCAATCCAAATTGCCTCGGCCATGTGGGATTTCTCCGTGAATTGCCAGTCGCCCGACCACTCAAGAGCTTTGCCCAGCTCTGCGTTGTAGTATGCTCGATATCGTCCCAGTGTCTCTGGAGAGTCCTCCGATTCGGCTATCTTTGGCCAACCATACATCAGAGGATCCCAATCGCGCGTGATCCATCCTGGATATCTGGCATATCCTACAAATCGTGGCATTGTCTGGGCGAGGTCCCAGTCAATAAGTCCGGTAACAGTACCTTGGTCATCCACCATGACATTCTGCGAGTCGAAGTCGGGGAGAGATAGAACAAAACCAGGCGGAGAATCAAGTGTTGGTCCGCAATCTACAATGGCTTCAAACACCTTCGCCTCCGCTTTGTCCCATACATTTTCGTTGGAGCTTGCAATCATACTTTCCTGGAGAAACGCAGAGGTAGAGTCAAATGGACCTGAAGTGGCAACCTGAAGCCCGCCATCTTCCTCTTCGCGCCAGTCGTACAAAGGCCCAATGACAGTTGAGCCAGATCCGTCTTCCATAATAGACCCCATTTTGTCAAAGGTAAAACAGGAGAACCGAGCCATGATCCGTGAGATGCTTGTCAGAATCCTCAAGCGCAACTCTTCTCGTGGCAAGATGCCTGAGTCGTCAAACCAAACCTTAGACACGGGTTTCCCGGCTATAAAGCTCATGCATAGATACGGCGCACCAATCTCGTTGTTGTCAGTAGTGTCCAGGGCGTATATTTCTGGCACTGGAATCGTAGTTTTGCTCCGAATGAGGCGTATCGTGGCAACTTGTGATTCCATAGCGCGTGCTGCAGTCAGTGTCATTCCGGAACCCCAGCCCGTGGCAGGAACTCGGATCACGAGCTTAACACTCTCTAATTCAACAACATAAGTGATGTTGTATGAGCCGCTAATTCGTGCAATAAGCTTGCCACTAGACTTGGGTAGATGCAGGCATCGGCTTGCAATGTTGGAAGCGAGAAGGACGAGAGACTCTGCCGTAATGGCCACGAGGGGACCAAAAGTTTCGGGGTCTGGGTCATCCATGAAAGAGTGTAGACACCGACGGCAATCGCGTTGCAGCGGAAGTGTAGGAGGGCGCTTCGAATGAGATCCGGGGCAGATGAGGTACTGGGGTGTTGGAATGTGAGGGCGTGAGGTTGGGAGGCTTGAGGTGGAGGTTACAGCTGCAATTACCGGTGATCGTGAACCAATGGGGTCCAACATCGGTAGTAAATGGGCTACTTGCCAAAAGTTACCTGTAAATGGAATACGGAGTACTATTGTTTACCATCCCTCTTACCCTCCTTTTCAAGCTCTAGGCATTAAACTTCACGCTGTGTTTACTGCACGCTTCTTGTAAGAACTTATAACAAACAGCTTTATTTAGGTCCATCCCGGCGCTTCACAGCCGAGAATCAGACTAAGTGCCCATCAAGTACGACAGAGTGGGGCGTAGAGTTTATAAGGCTAAATGCCGGATGAGTCTCTTAACCAAGAGACGCTCGCGTAGCTCAGTTGGTTAGAGCTTCGTACTAATACTTCAGCGTCAGTTGAAATCTTAGTGATGCGGAGGCCGCAGGTTCAAGCCCTGCCGTGAGCATTCTTTTTGCGGTCGCCACAAAAATGTGGCGGAGAATTCATGGGGGTTTTTTTTTCTTTTTTTTTTTCTTTTTTCTTTTGGAATATTTTTCTTCTGTAAATGCAATTGCATACATACACAAGAGCCAGCATTTATGTATTTCTTTTGCTGAACTTCAGTAGATAGACCTTTGGACGTTGCAAGAGATAAAAGCGGAACTGGGAAGTTTCGTTATGTCAATTTCAAATTCCATCATACCATATATATGCTAACTATGTTCCACAAAACCGTCCAAGCATGTTTCTAGTATCTTTACCCATTGCGCCATATAACCCGCAAATTTTGATATCCAACTTGCAACCCCGAATGACCGTCATGGTATACTACTCATGGCTTCTGCTCACGTCCGTCGAGCCACTTGCTCATATACGGTCCATCTAGCCAGTAGCCGAGCTTCTTGTAATAGCTCCTCACACCAACACCCGAGATGACGCTAATCTTGTCACTGCCGTGCTCCTCTCTTGCTATCCGCTCCGCCTCTTCCATAAGCAGGGTGCCGAAACCTTGGTGCTGGAACTTGCGCGGGTCACGCGCATGAATTGGTACCGCAGTGCCGTAAACGTGAAGCTCTCGAATCATACTGGTAGGCTGACCAATAAGCTCCTCCCGGTAAGTATACTTTTCGGTGCATTTTCGGAGTCGCAGGAGAGCGACCAGAATATCTTGCTTTGGATCTTCATAGGCGAGGAACGTCTCCCATCCGCCGTTGGCAGCATAGTCCCGGCGGACCAGTTCGATCTGATTTGGCCTAATCTTGTGCTTGACTTCATTGACTCCGACTTCTCTGGTTCTTACGTCTCGGCATGTGGTACCGAAATCCTTCATCCTTGCCAAGGCCAGCTCGCGCAGATTTCCGTTCTCGACACCAGAGGTCACCAGTGGCATGGGTATATCTCGCTGGACACGGTAGATACGAGTCCACGGAGGAATGAGAGCCATTATCCGTGCCACCAGATCGATAAGTTCGTTGGGTGTGTAATTTTGATATCTTCCTGTCCGCCACAGCTCATAAAGACCGGTACCTCGAATGACTAGAGTCGGGTAAATTTTCAAACCATCAGTTCTGAAAGCAGGGTTTTCAAAATACTCTCTGAATTGGTCGAGATCACGCTCCATCCCCACATTGGGCAAATCAGGCATCATATGGCTGACGACCTTGTAGCCGGCATCCTTGGCCAAACAGAACGTCTCTGCCACGGCCGCCACCGTATGGCCTCGGTTTGTGTCTCGAGCAACATCTTCATACAGAGACTGCACTCCAATCTCTAGCCGTGTGCAGCCATATCTCAGCATGTCCGTAAGATGCGGCTGCAGGCAGTAATCCGGCCGTGTCTCGATGGTAATGCCGACGCATTTGATGTTGCTCATCTCTCCGGCTTCGACCGCCTCGTCAACTTTGGAAGTCTGATATCCACTCAGGGCGTTATGTAGCTGGGCGATGAAGTCTTCTCGGTATGACTCAGGCAGCGACATAAAGGTTCCTCCCATGATGATATATTCAACTTTGTCCACAGAGTGTCCTAGAGACTTGAGCTGGTCCACTCGGCCTCGCGCCTGCTCGAATGGGTCGTAACGAGCGCGAATAGCTCTCATTGAAGTGGGCTCGTATCCGGTATAAGACTGTGTGCTGTACTCGAAATCTGAATCAGGTCCTCCTGGGCAGTAAACGCAAATGTTGCCAGTGTATGCAATGTGTGGGCATCGATGCGGTTTGCACATGACAGCGACAACGGCAATACCAGAAGATGTTCCTGTTGTCAAATTAGCTTTATATTCCAGTACATTCTCGAATTCATCTTAATCTTACGAATCGGCTTTGCGATCAGCTTAGGGAGGATGTATTTCTTGTAGTGTTCGGGAATTGCAGCAATGATGGCCGTAAGAGGAGGAATGTTGGCCAGCTTGTGCCTCTTCGCCAGCTTCGCTCGCAGAGAGTTGAGGTTGATATCTCTTCCTGGTCGTCCATTCTTCGTTGCCTCATGATCTTCAATCAAAGCGTTGGCGAGATCTGCGCAGCATCGCAAGAAGCGCTCGCTCTCTGGCGCAAGTGCGACGGTCTTCTTCTGCGACGTAGCAGTCGCCGTAATCGTGGCCGTCGCCATATTCGTTGATTTTCTTTCCAGTTGATTGTTTACTCTTCAATGATGGCGACAAATCAATTTTCAAAAGGTCGGCTCAGGCGTCTTTGAAGCAACAGAATGTTGATATTTAGTGCCCCTCCCGTTGATGTTCGATAAGAACTTTTGGTGGACTATCGCTCTAGTGGGGGCGATTTTTCAAGGTTTGAAACGGACGCCAAAAGCGTATCCATTTGAAACTGTAAATCCTAACCCGCTTAGTTCCGTTTCTCTTCATGCACGTTGCCCCTCACCGTATCCCTCCGCGCCAAAAATCAACCACAAGAAAAAAAAACGTGCCGCTTCGGAAAAAGCAAACTGCCGGGCCCCCGGCAGCACCCGAATTCAGAGCTGCCAGAGCCGGTAATTTGCTGCCGTATCGACGTAGCTTCAAAACCTCTCCAATTCGCTCTTCCTCCCCTCCAGCGTTGCATTCGCGGCGCTTCCTTTTCCCCAAAAAATCTCGGAAATCTCTCCTCTCCTTTTTCCCTCTTTTCTTCCTCCCTCCTTCACAACCATGCAGGCCATTCCCAGAACCGCCGCGCGCTCTGCGGCGCTGCGCAACGCTGCCCGCCGTGGCTACAGCTCGGCCAGCTCGCCCTACGCCAAGACCATCGAGAACCTGCGCATTAACGGCGAGACCAAGGTTATCTTCCAAGGCTTCACTGGAAAGCAGGGAACGTATGTTGCTCGGCACCGGCTCGCAGACAGGAGATCTGAGGAGGGGGGAACGGCTATGATGGTGCGAAGTGGATGCTAATTGTGTAAATGCGCAGTTTCCACGCCCAGCAAGCCATTGAGTACGGTACGATAAAGCCTCGGAATATCGCTGCGCACAAACGTTGGATGCGAATGCTCACACTGCGCCGGTCTAGGAACCAAGGTTGTTGGCGGAACAAACCCCAAGAAGGCTGGCCAGACACATCTCGACCTGCCCGTCTTCAAGAACGTCTCCGACGCCGTCAAGGAGACTGGAGCCACCGCCACTGCGCTTTTCGTCCCGTATGCGACCCTCGTATATCCTGAATATTATATCGCCGCTTGATACTGACCCTCTATCGCTAAGCCCCCCTCTGGCCGCCGCCGGTATCGAAGAGGCTCTCCAGGCTGAGATCCCCCTCGCCGTCTGCATCACCGAGGGAATTCCTCAACATGGTCAGAGCTTAGCCCCACCATAGATGTCTATATCTCTTCGTCCCAATAGCTAACCATGGCGAAACGTTTCCGAATTTCAGACATGGTCCGCATCACCCAGATGCTCAAGACCCAGTCCAAGACCCGTCTGGTCGGCCCCAACTGCCCCGGCATCATCGCCCCCGGCCAGTGCAAGATCGGCATCATGCCCGGCTTCATCCACAAGCGCGGCCGCATCGGCATCGTCTCCCGCTCCGGCACCCTGACCTACGAGGCCGTCAACCAGACCACCCAGGCCGGCCTCGGCCAGTCCCTCGTCGTCGGCATCGGCGGTGACCCCTTCAGCGGTACCAACTTCATCGACTGCCTGAAGGTCTTCATCGAGGACGAGGAGACGGACGGCATTATCATGATTGGCGAGATTGGTGGCTCCGCCGAGGAGGACGCCGCCGAGTTCCTCAAGCAGGCCAACACCGTCAACGGCGGCAAGCCCGTCGTCAGCTTCATCGCCGGCATCTCCGCTCCCCCCGGCCGCCGAATGGGCCACGCCGGTGCCATCGTCTCCGGCGGCAAGGGTGGTGCTGACTCCAAGATTGCCGCCCTGGAGAACGCCGGCGTCATTGTGGAGCGCTCGCCCGCTGGTCTGGGCAAGGCCCTCTACAACGAGTTTGTCCGCCGCGACCTGCTGTAAAATTACAAGTCTCTCTTTTTCCTTCTCCTCTTTTTTAAATTGGCGAAATGAGATGATTTACAGTAAGAAAAATGAAGACAGTGGACTTTTAACTTAATCATATTCATAATTTAAAATTCATTAAATACATGAAAAAAAGTTTATACATGGAGGGAGTGGAGGTTGTAGAAAATGGATGTTGATAGGTTCCTGGAGCATGTGGATAGGAAGGGGAAACGGAAGAACAAGCTCCTTTCCTTCATAGAAAAAGGGCTGTATTTGTTTTCACTCTAGTCTATTGTCGTAGATTCGTGATAGATTAGGTGTCATGGGAGAGCAATTGTACCACTTACGCGTTCTCAAGTCTAGCAGTAGATCGTTTACATTCCTAACAGGTGAGTCCTGATGATAGTTATATCAAAAAGTCGAACCCTTGCTATCAAAAACGCAAAGGTTGATGAGGTAATCACTTAAAGAATGTAAAACAAACAGATTTCAAAAAAATATTTATTGTAATTCAAAGAATCGAGTATAACTAAAATTATCAGACGCTTTATCGAAGTGTAATATGCTAATCCGGACCGCATAACTCCATTTTTGTGAACGATATACCCGATTGAATGCACTTCTTGGAGGTATTCATGCTGGCTCCTCAAAACCGAACACCGCTTGGAGATTTCAAGCTGCCTGGCTGCTGACCTGCTTCGCAAATCAGTAGTCTCATGGTAAAGGAGTAGCCCCATCATATGGATTATGACAAAAGAACAAGGAAAAAACAAGACGAAAAAAATTCATAATCAAAGTCCAAGCATCAGTTTGAATAAAACTCCAGCCCATAGTCGCCCTCTCACTGTCTCAATAAGTGACGCTGGTTAACTGCAGTTACTACTGCTCGCCAAGCAGCCGTGCAGTAATGTCACCGACTTGCGCATCTGTCAATTGGTAATCTCTGCCGTTGTTGCGATCAATACCGAAATACACCAATGTTTCCACGACTCTATCAACTTCAAAGCCCATACTTGTGAATCTTTCAACCAACGCTCGGTGGTATCCAAGATAACTATGACACATTTCGCATTAGCTTCTCCTTGTACCTTTTCCATCATCATCATTACTCGGGACATACTGGCGTTGATCTTCACCCCGGGGTTGTACCCTAGCCAAGCCGTTGAATCTCGCTGTATTTAGTCGCGGCTGTAGGGGAGCGCCAGCATATTTAACAGCCCAGTCGTGAGCCATGACAACGAAAGCATCTGGTTCGGTCAATAACATGTTGGCAACTTCGGCGTCCTGCGGATCCGACGGATTGGGATTTTCGAGTAGCATTCTAATAGAAAGCAGCGCCGTTTTTATAGTCTGAACTGGTGACCAGTTTGTTTTGAGGATGTCGAGACAAATTGCGCCCTGAGAGAAGATATTGGGGTCAGAAAGGAAAGAAAATATAGCTTTCTAGGTGATCGAAAACCACAGCATCATTCTGCTCTACTCCTCCACACCACACACTACAGGGACAGGAGAGGCGGGGTCTAGGCTGAGCTAGCTGTAACGAATCCAGGGATGAGAGGACGCACCGTCTGGCTGGAAACATTTGGATGCCAGATTTTTGTTTCAAACTGCATCTGCGGAGGCTTGAATGGATATTGGCCGTCGAGCGTAATCCGAATAAAGTACTTGCCACCCGCATATGGCGTGTCTCCGGGGCCATGGAACCAGCCTTGAAGGTGAGTGAGTGACTCGTTGACGGGAGAGGCGTGGATGCCCGAGTTGTCCTTGTCCTCTGTCAAGTCCTGCAGCTCCTTGATGACACGGCGATCCCTGCTACTCGACATGGCGTTTGAAGGTCGTCGTGTTTATCGTGGACGGAGCGGGTGGTTCCAGTTGGAGAAAAAAGGCGAAGGAGCGCAGTCGAAGCAGAGTGCGTGATGCTGGATAACGAAACACTGATGGAGCTTGTCGAGGCGGGAAAGCGAGTCGTCTTGAGCAGCTGGGGGCGAGAAGCAGGTCGAGGCGCTGTGTAGACGCTGCCTTAGAGAGCAGAATGTGTAGAAGCAGAAAAGGCAGCGAGGCCAGCAGCTTCTCAGTAGCGCATGGCTGAGGGTGAGGGGCGGCAGCGGCTATCGACGTCAGGCCAGCTCCCACTGCGGGACACCACTTGCCTTAGCGGGGTGCGACTTGACTTTGCTGCGCTGAGGCTTGTCAACAGCACCTTGCACTGGCTTCGCAATCAGAGCACAGCGACCCGGATGGCGCCTAGTGTTGCCTGGGAGCTGACGCTGGCCGGGCTGTGCGTCTGTGGGCGAGCGCAGGGACGGACGTTGCGCCGAATCAGATGTGAGCATCATCACCGAAGAGCTTGGTGCAAACTCTCCGGCGCATTCTAGAGCGAGGTGGGTAACTGGCGGCGGAACCCATTTTGCGGCGCTCCGAATTGGCGTCTTTGCTCGCCTACAAGAGCAGACAAAAGTGGCCTTGGCTGCTGAACGAGCATGGATCGGAAAATCTCGTGTGCGCTCTGAAACGAACACGGCCGAGGTGGCTGGATGAGATGGAGCAGCGTAGCAGATGTTGGCGCTTTCTACTGCGGAAAGGTAGAGGTAGTCTAGCAATTAGCATGGGGAGATATAATCCATGCAAATATGCATGTGCGTTGCAGCAGCTTTATTGGAGGCGTCTAGCCAAGCTGCTGCTGCTTATGTGAGCTTTCAGCTGCGGGAGTAGATACGTTGTTGGCCATGTCGTACTGGAATCCATTCACACAAGCATAGGTAAACAGGACAGGCAATTTGGGCAATCTCAATTCCATAGATTTAGTCCTATCGCGGCTTAGTAGAGTCGATGGTCTCTTTTGGAACCTAATTTAGAATTCATCAACGAAGCTGACGGTTGGACGTTCTCATGTCATTGCTCTAGTCACGTGCAGAGCTGGCAGATGCACGCACGTGACTAGGCTGGAGCTGTCGTGTCTCTCTGGCGCCTAGCCGGAGCAGCCTGGCATGCTCTGAGCCGTATCGCCTTAGTCAAGTAGCGAGTTACCTCTCCATCACATCAGCCATTACGCCTCTTCTCCAACTGCGCTTCTTTCATATAGACGTGCATCTTGGAGGAGGACTGCGAATCATCAAAACACCTCAAAGCAGGGCTTTCCGGAGCTTGATTCGTCACAATGGTGAGCTCTATTGCGTCATCCTTGACCTTCCTGCCTTTGCATTGTGCTGACAATTGTTGTTCTAGGGTCAAGGACCATCTGGTATGGGAGGCGAAGGGGGAAGGAATGAGAAAGACAAGAAGGTATACAATCCCTTTACTGTGCTTGAAATCGACGGAGAAAGACGATAGAAGTCGAATACTAAGACCCTGTGTAGAAGGACAAGCCCAAGTACGAACCCCCGCCAAGGCCAACAACCCGGGTCGGCCGCAAGAAGAGAAAGGCTGGCGGTAGCAGCGCTGCTGCCAAGCTTCCAGCAGTTTACCCCACGAGCCGATGCAAGCTTCGACTGCTTCGCATGCAGAGAATCCACGATCACCTGCTCCTCGAAGAAGAATACGTCGAGAACCAAGAGCGACTACGAAAGGCCAAGGCTGCCAAGGAAGGACAAACGGCCGGTCCCGATGTCGATGCTGATCGTCTAGCTGATGAACGTGGCCGGGTGGACGACATGAGAGGAAGCCCGATGAGCGTCGGTACGCTGGAAGAGCTCATTGACGACGACCATGCCATCGTGAGCAGCACGACTGGTCCTGAGTACTATGTCAGCATCATGAGCTTTGTAGACAAAGACCTTCTCGAGCCCGGTGCCAGCGTTCTTCTGCACCATAAGAGCGTCAGCATTGTTGGAGTTTTAACCGATGATGCCGACCCCATTGTCAGCGTGATGAAACTCGACAAGGCGCCGACCGAATCCTACGCCGATATTGGTGGTCTGGAGCAGCAGATTCAAGAAGTTCGAGAGTCAGTCGAACTGCCTCTACTGCATCCCGAGCTGTATGAGGAGATGGGCATCAAACCCCCCAAGGGTGTCATTCTATATGGCGCCCCTGGTACTGGAAAGACGCTGTTGGCCAAGGCTGTTGCCAACCAGACATCTGCTACGTTCTTGCGTATTGTCGGCAGTGAGCTGATTCAGAAATACCTGGGAGATGGTCCCCGGTTGGTGCGACAATTGTTCCAAGTTGGTCAACCCCTTTGTTTCTTGATTCTAACAATCCAGTGACTTGTCATGCTAACAAAAAGCTAGGTTGCCGGAGAAAACGCACCTTCAATCGTGTTTATTGACGAAATTGATGCTATTGGCACAAAGCGATACGATTCTACATCTGGAGGAGAGCGTGAAGTTCAGCGAACAATGTTGGAGCTTCTCAATCAGTTGGACGGCTTCGACGACCGTGGTGACGTCAAGGTTATTATGGCGACGAACAAGATTGACACGCTGGATCCTGCATTGATCCGACCTGGTCGAATTGACCGAAAGATTCTGTTTGAGAATCCCGATCAGAACACGAAGCGCAAGATCTTTACCCTGCACACTTCCAAGATGAACCTAAACGACGATGTCGACCTAGACGAGTTTATTTCACAAAAGGATGATCTATCCGGCGCTGACATCAAGGCTATCTGCTCAGAAGCTGGTATGATGGCCCTGCGTGAACGGCGCATGCGCGTTCAGATGGCGGATTTCAGGTCTGCTCGAGAGCGGGTATTGCGTACCAAGCAGGAGGGTGAGCCGGAGGGTCTATATCTGTAATGAACGGGACTATATCAGCGATAGTAGTAGTAGCAGCGCTTTATGGGGCGAGAGGTGCCTATAGCCTGGATCTTTTATAGCAACATGATGTGCTTGAGGCTATCGGCAACGTCATTCAAGTACGTGTTAATGCATCAGAAACCAAATCACAAAGCAATCACAAAAAAGTAATTCTGTCATATAGTGTGCCTGCCAACGACCAATTACGCAAGGATATCATTTAATACACAGAAGCACGCCAAACTCATATTTTCTCGCCTAGCTATTACTCCAGACTCTTGACATCGTCAAATTGCTTGACTTGAACGTCTTTCCATGCTCCATCAGACGTGACGTCGGTTCCTGGCGATGACGTGCCGCTGCTGTGAGGGAAAACACCTGCCGGCGCATGGTGGTACAACCATCTAGCGACGACAAAGCTCCCTACCGACGATCCCCAGCATAGCACCGCAAGGGCCGATGTGATGAATAGCGTAGGAATCAAGAATAGACTTGCGACGCCGGTCCAGAAGAGCGTGAAGATGACAGCTGCACAAAGGGTGAGAAAGAAGGTGGAAAGGGCAAATGAGATGAAAAGTAGGATGGGGAGCAGCGAGAAGAGGACTTGAAAGGCGATGAATGACTGTGCAGTTTTGTTAGCTACAAAGTAATTTTTTTTTTTTTGTTCATAAATTATTGTGAAAGAGGAGCACAAACAAATAGTATCGGCTGGTCAGAGGCGAATGAAGCGGTTGTGTCGTAAGCGCGTTGGCGAGTTGAGGGCGAGATGAGGGAGTCAAGGGAGCGATGCGCATAGGACGATGCGCTGGATAGGAGGCTTGCAGCTGTCTGGCGGGCGTCTTCAGCTTTGGAATCGCTGCTATTTTTGGTGGGTGCCATTGTGGTGGACATGGCTTTGGATTTGGGAAGCTGCCAGTTGTTTTTGCTCTTTTTTCCTTGAAATGTGTGAAGTTGGATGTTGAAATTTGGTCGTGTTGGATATATAGAGAGCTATGCGTCTATGGCGACGGTATGATGCAAGAGGTTGGGATGAAATTGGAGATGGGCAGAAATGAGATCTGATGGGCGCTATTAGTGGGGGCGGCTAGGGGAAGCGGCTGCGGCTGGGCTGCAGGAGAAGCAATGTGGAGGTGGAGATGGAAGAGGGAAGTTTGAACTTTTTGTTTGCTGTTGATGTTAGAGACACTGAGAAAGGGGCTGGGATGGCGTCTTATTTTTAGTTGGTGAATGGGGTGACGTTTGACCACGTGGGCTGGAGGTGTTTGGCATGCTGGAACGAGAGTACAAGTACATGTAATTAATGGGAAATACAAAGGAGCTGGTAAGCGGGATGAGCTTTATGATGATGGTACTGCTGCCGGCATGGCAATGTGCTGTGTTTGCATGTTTCTGTAGGCTTATTTGCAAGGATACTAAGGTATAGAACCCGAAGAAAGTATATTCTAATTCTATACACTAGTAGATATACATTTTTAGATGGCTTTTATCATTTTGGGCAGATCTTGGTGTTTGCATTTAGTTAGTACGAGCGGCAGTTGTGCTAATTTTAAGAGTTTGATGGAGCTGCGACTTACTGTTATAAGTGCTATGCTGGGCTCCGGATCTCTATTTCACATGCTGTAGTTGAATTATTGGCTTGGCTTGCTCGTACCCAAATGCTGTTCTGTGACTTTTAGTTTTTCTAATAAATCACACATTTTTACAAACTGAACTATACGAAAGTTTGCGAATACTTTCTGCCAGTATGAGAGTCTGCAGCGTCTGAATTCCATTAAGTAATTGTAGCCCCTGTTGTAAGTAAGCTTCTCGCTGCTGCTGGCAGATCAATCATCTCCAAGTACCTATACCGTTCTGTATTACAGCACCTCTTTATCGGCAGTTTTTTGGTATTATTCAGTTCTAAATAATACTGATCAATGTAAAGAAAATTAGCTCGTCGAATCTAATCTTGACATGTTGAATAAGGCTGTAGACCACCGTAAGAAAGTGAGATGTCACATATCGAATCTCACCTTGTATAGGCCCAGACAACGAAAACGGCATGCCGGCTGGAATAGCATTCACCGTCTCAACGAACGAATTAGAAGGCTATCATTGTGCTGAAGAGATATCCAAGTTTCATTACTGCTTGCTCGTCTAATCATCCAACGGCGGGTTTGGCATGGGAGACATGGCCCTCCTGAAATAGTACTTGAATATGTATTGAGACTATCACTGACGGCCTTGGCTACTTTTTTCAGCTTCATCAATACTTCGAGGTTATGTTTGAGATATTCAGGCACTATGAAGCAATCTTTACACTACATGTCAAACTCATTCACCATCGTTAATGCCTCGATCCACCACACAAACGTGACAACAAGCTGATCACGCCTCAGCCAGTTAGCAGGCTGGAGTATCAGCACCTCTAGTATGACGCAGGCATGGATCCGCGAGCTCGGGATTGCCCCTTTGGCGGCGGTATTAATTGCGCCCTACGCAGCAGCCGATATACTTTGATGCACCGCTAAGTCTTGCGCGCTCTCAAGGTACCTAAAGCGACCCCGCCATGTGCCCCGCCAATCCCGCTGTACCTTTTCCCAAGCCTTAGTAGTATTGAGCCCCTCCAAAAGTCGGTTCGTTGCTGTAGTATTTGGTCTCGACATTCCCCCAGATCGCAGTCGCAAGCCAAATACTCGGCCATCACTGAAGACAAGATGGAATACGATACCAAGACACGTATTAAAGAACCCAATTGTTGCTCTTGCTCATATATCAGGCGCCGGCTAACATGCGACAGCGAAATCCGTCACCAGCGACCCCAAGTCCTTTGCTAGCGAATCCGTTCGCACGCGATGGCCTGTCATTCTTGTGAGACCTCCTTCTCGCCAGACTGCCATTCAACTCTCGGTCGGACTCTCATTCTAATGGATTCTTATTCTATAGACCGGCGCCGTCGACGACGTCTACAGGGCCATCTCTAGCACGGATGATGCCGAGAAGCAGGCCGAGGGCAAGAAAATTATCGAGCAGCTCGGCGCCCTCAAGTACGAGATGCTGCATGATCGCCAGCTAACGTATGGGTTTTGGTCCTTGGTTTCACTCAAGTTGACGTGAAGCTAATATTATACAGACCTATTCCTGAGGATGGATTCCCCGACGAGACCGCCGCCTACAACAAGGAGCTGGAGCAGCTGGGCAATCCCACCTGGTTCCAAGTCCCCTGGCTCTTTGCCGAGTGCTACATGTACCGGTACGCTACAAATCCAATTGATCATCCGTACTTTCAACATTTGACACTGATTCCGCGTTTAGACGCCTTAGCACCTTCTTCACCCTGACCAACCACTGGAAGAGCTACGATCTCTTTGCCCGCCAGAAGACTGATACTTTCCGAACCTCTCGTAACGCTGTCGTAGAGCTTGCCGCCCGATATGCAGACATTATCAAGAAGATCCGCTCTGATAAGGATATTACACATGACTCCGAGGCTGAAAAAATTCTGTTCACCGAGATGTGCGAGGTCTGCCTGTGGGGCAATGCGACTGATCTGTCGCTGCTTACCAACATGACCTACGAGGACATCCAGAAGCTGCAGGGCAGCGAGGCTAGAAAGGCCGCCGAACAGAACATCCTCGTTAACAACCTTCCCGAGGCCTTTGCTTTGCTCAAGAAGGCCCAGGTAGAAGGCAAGAAGGAGCGCCGTGTAGACTTTGTCCTCGATAATGCCGGCTTCGAGCTCTACGTCGACCTGGTTCTGGCTGGCTTCCTTCTCAACACTGGCCTTGCCACCCATGTTGTTCTTCGCCCCAAGTCAATCCCTTGGTTTGTCTCTGATGTTCTCCCGGCAGACTTTGCTGCCCTCCTCAGCGCCCTCGCCAACCCCAAGGGCTTCTTCGAGAGCCCGACTGAGGAAGAAAAGGTTTCTGAAAAGACGCCTGCGCCTCTGGCGCCCAAGGAGGTTGAAGATTTGCTATACGTCTTCCAGGATTGGGCTACTCTGCATGGCGAGGGCCAGCTGGCTATCCGACCCAACAGATATTGGACTGCTGGCGGCTCTTTCTGGCGGTTGCCGCATGAAGCTCCCGAGCTGCACGAAGACTTGAAGCAGGCTGAGCTCGTCATCTTTAAGGGAGATTTGAATTACCGAAAGCTGGTTGGCGATGTAAGTGACTTGGCTCACAAAGAGTTTCTTCTTGTTTTGCTAACTCTGTTTAGGCTTGGTGGGATGCTACCACTCCATTCACCGAGGCTCTTGGTCCCATGGGCCCTGGCTCCGGCGTCAACGTCTTGTCTCTGAGAACATGCAAAGCTGATGTTGTTGTCGACCTTCCTGCTGGCAAAGACGAGGAGCTGAGAGCCACTGAGGGAGGTGGTGGCGATTCCGGTGCCAGAAAATGGGCTTGGGGCGGCAAGTGGGCGGTGGTAAGTTTGTCTGAGGGCAAATAAAAGCGATATGAAATTGAAGCGTTTTTAATTATGGAAGGGCAAAATTATAAGGAAAAGAGGACTCATAGATCTTTTAGAAGTTATTACAGCCTAGGATGGATTATGTCATAGAGGTTCTGCTTTACTTTTCATACATTATATGAGGCTGTTGTTCAAGGCAATAAAGCAAAATTTATAAAATTCAAGGAAATAATACACACCATTACAAACTACTACGAAATATCGAACAATCCTAATTTATAGCATTATAATAACCCTAAAACCTTTTTCTCAAGCCTATAGGAAGAAGAAAAGAAGAACATGTTCATCATTTCCTATGCTTCCCAATTGTTTCCCCCATTTATTTCCCTTGTTTTATTTCTCTCTTGCTTTTCTTTTCTTCCCTTGCTACTCCATCGCCTACCATACCCTACGGCCCCTAAAGCCGTAAGATGGCGGCGGTCCATACGACGGGAGATCATAAGACGGCGGGCTGTAGGATGGCGGAGTGGAAGGAGTAGAATAGGTAGTTGAAGCTGCAGATGCACTTGGAGTGGCTGTTGCTGAAGTTGGCTTGCTTGTGGTGGCGGTGTAAAAAGTGGTGGCAGTGGAAGACGAAGAGGTGGTTGCGGGCTGCGTGGCGGCGTTGGCGGAGGATGCGTATGATATGGTGGAAGTGGAGGTTGATGAAGTGTAGGTTACTGGGGTTGTTGATGGAAATGAGGAAGATGATAAAGACGAAGACGAAGACGAAGAAGGTGATGATTCTGACAGAGAAGAGGAAGAGGAGGAAGAAGGCAAAGAAGAAGAAATTATTGAAGAAGAAGAAGTGGCCGCCTGGCCAGATGGAACAGAATAGTACGAGCTGCTCGTCAAAATAGAAGCAGTAACTGGCGCAGCAGTAGACTCGACTGTAATAACTGAGCTTTGAACCGTAGAGGAGCCAGTGCTAGACGTATACGGCCGAGTGGTAGAGTATCCCATTCCGGTGCTCGGGTAAGAGCTTGTTGCAAAAGTAGAAGAATTGGTGAGTGTATAGACGCGAGAATGGCTCAGAGTTGATTCTGAACAAGGCGTGTATAGGGAGCTGTAGCTGTTCTTCGTGGTGGTGGCGGCTAAAGCGGAGGAAGCTGTCGAGCCTGAGCTTGTGGCGATTGATGAAGATGAGAGGGTTTCGGATGGGGTGGAGGTGTATTTGGTGGAGGTATTTGTTGGAGTAGTGGATTGTGAGCTTGAGGGCGTTGTGGATGCGGTTTGTGAAGATGTTGTGGCGGTTGTTGTTGAGGAGGATTCGGTTGTAGATTCTGTAAGGGAACCGGTGGAGTAGCCACTCTCTGTAGTGGACTTGGAACCAGTTTCGGTAGAGGATCTGGATACAGTCTCCGTAAGAGATGAAGATGTAGTCTCTGCAGTGAAAGTGACGGAAGCACCAGTGGCAGATTCAGTACTGTAGCCTGTCGTAGACTTAGAAGATGCTTTGGCAGAAGTCTTTGTCGAGGATTCGCTCGAGACTTGAGATTGCGAACTTTTCGTAAAGGTTACAGTCTGAGTAAGGGTAGACTCTAACGTCGTCTCTGTTGTGCTCTCGGATGATTCCGGAGGAGCTCGTTCCTGAGTTGTAGTTGGGAACACGAAAGTGGTCTCTCGACTAGAAGATGAGGTCGTAGATGAGGAAGAAGCAGAAGTGGAATATGGTACAGTAGACGATGCAGTGCCAGCAAGAGCAGACGATTCTGTGCTCCCGGTGCTGGTGGAAGATTCACAGCCATAGGGATGAGAGCATGACTTTGTAATAGAGAGGGTAGAAGTATCGGGGAGCTGGCTTGACTCTACACTAGAAGTAGCGGATGCAGTGGCTGTAGATAAAGAAACAATGCTTTCCGTGGACGACTTAGTCTCTAATGACGTTGAAGTGGTGCCAGAACTGGTGGAAGTGCTGGAAAGCTGAGTCGAGACAAGGCTATCAGTAATCACGGAAGCGGTAGAAGTGGTAGATTGGGAAGTTTCAATTGAAGCTGTCGCTGTGCTGGTTTGATACGTGCTCAAAGTTATCGATGGAACAGAGTAGGTTGACTGAGAGGAACTTTTTGCAGAAGAGATGGGGCTCTGAGTGGAAGTAGCAGCGGTAGACGTGGTTTCAGTGGATGTAGTAGCCAAGGTGGACGAAGTCAAAGACACAGTCGAAGTGCAGCTAGTCAAGACTGAATAGCAGGACGAGGCACAAGCGGTGACTGTTTCCGTCTTGGTTGTCGTGACGGTCACGGTACTCTCTGTTGCGCTGACAAGAGTGGTCCTATTACTCTCATGTTAGTTTATATCAATTCCAGATTTCTTCGTTTAAGGCTATCTAGTAGGACTAGTGGTAAACTTACCCGACTCCCAGAAGGTATAAGATAATTGCTTTATTCACCATCTTGATGGTGTTTTAGAGGCAGTGATGAAAATTGAGCCAAATTCAAGGAGAGTATGGGAATGAATGACTTTTAACGAGAGACTATGCTTTGATCTGCCAATGTTTGCTGTTAGAATCAGATCTCTGTATTTTGCAATGCTGAATTCTTCCCATCATTTATACATGAAGCCTAGTGAGTCATCCCCTACGGCCTCCCATCTACCATGGCACAAGATGATGAACGATAAGATCCTCCCGTCTGAGTCCGTATCGCGTGCTGCGTGTTCCCGTCCCGACGGATATCGTACCGCTCCTTCAATTTCCGCTACATGTTACCCCAATTGTCTAGCCTTTTCGTCATCAAGCTCGATAATATGGATGGAGGTGGCTCAAAGAGTTCCCCTTCGCGTGGCTGCGGAATACATGCAGTAAGTGGTCTACCTGTGAATAAATGGTTTCAGTGCTCAACTCTTATCTCTGCTAATAGTAGAACACTCGCTGCTGCTGTGTATCCAAAGCTATTGTTTCATTCCGCAACATATTGACTAGGAACACGGAGATGCCACGATCCAGTTGGATATGTGAGCAGTATTTGAGTCAATTTTCAGCTGGGCTGTGGAGCAGAAATTCTCGTTGTACGACGAACGTCTCAAACCACTTGTTGTTATCATCGTCCAATGTGCGAGCTTATAGTAGAATTTAGGTCCATAAGAGCGCAGACATACAGCACATAGAAACGACCAGGCAGCCAAATGGTGGTATTTGGCGAAGGATACGTGTATGCATGTTTCCATTCGTTGCTACCTACCCAGTGTAGGTATCCTCGATTAGGGTACCTGCATGATTTGGTAACTCAGCCATCGAGATTTAACTCCGCTTCTTACGAACTAATGAAATAAGACCAGAAATAATGATTGAAACGAACAGCATGAACTGCTCTAACGTATTGAGCAATGGCTTCTATCTCTATATTAAACATATTTCCCTCGTTATATATACTTTCTGATATCGCCCCCATGGCCAAGAGCCTCGATAAATATAAAATGGCTGAATATCTTACCCGTCTGCCAAGAAAAGCTATACGATAAAAAATCGAGTATTATCTCGGTAACACAAAGTACGACCCCCCGTTAACAGAGATGGCTGGAGGCGGGTAGACACATGGAGGGGTCTCAGACAAATTTGCAACTGCCTTGGTGGCGCAGTGAAGCAACACCCGGTTCGAAAACGTCATACTATGGCACGGCTGAAGGCCATGGTCGTACTGGTACCACGTGTTCTGGATACAGTGGTGAAAGTTCCAGCGGAGGAGACAACTTTATGTACATGCATCTAAAGGAGGGGGATATGTGGTTTAGTATCTCAGATTCGATCAAGTAGCGAAATGAGGCACAACTTCATAGTCTTTCATTTAGTCGTACCTAGGCGTACACCATCCGCTATTATACAATATAGCTTTAAAAGGGACACGACATGCTCTCGTTACACATGCATAAGCGGAAGCGACAGCACTAACAGCGAAAGTCTGCTCAGATATCCTCCCAAGGGCCTGTACCCTATGTGTGTGTCATAATTCATTCTAGTTACTCAATTCATATCGTTTCTACAACGACGCCTTGAGGATCTTGAAAGCGTCCTCCCGGTTGCCCTTGAAGCGCTGCTCAGCAGTCTTCCAATTAATGACCTTCCAGATATTCTCGACGTATGCAGCCTTGCCATTAAGGTACTAATCAATCATAGAGTGAGCCGAGGAAGAGCTTTCTAAGACACTAGAGGTGAAGAAGCGACTCACCTGCAAGTAGTATGCATGCTCCCACATGTCGATGCCAAAGATGGGAACCTCTCCGCCCACCACGGGATCTTGGTCCTTTGTAGTGACGATTCGCAGCACATTGCCGTCCTTGACCAGCCAGCCCCAGCCACTCCCCTGAATGCCCAAAAGCGCCTTCACCATGGCCTCCTGGAATTTCTCCAAGCTGCCCCAGGTCTTGGCAATTTCAGCAGCTAGAGCAGGGGCGCTGGCAGAGTCCGCATCCGGCGACGAGGAGGGCGACAAATTCTCCCAAAACAGAGAGTGGTTGATGTGGCCGCCGCCGTTGAACTTGATGGCAGCCTGCAAGGCAATCTGCGAGGGCACGTCGTTGGCAGCAATGGCGGTGGCGTAGGTCTTGAGAGCACTGTTCAGGTTGGTGACATAGGCCTGGTGATGCTTGCTGTGGTGAAGCTCCATGATCTGTGCGGAGATGCTGGGCTCGAGAGCCTTGAGGCCGGTTATTGTTTAGCTGATGCGAAGCCTTGATGAGCCGGGGAAGAACTCACATCGTAGGCGTATGGCAGCGCCGGCAGCGAAAAGGTGCCAACAGACATCGTGGCTTCGAATGATGCGTGGCCGAGCGGTGATTCAGAGCCGTAAGCGGAGTTGATCTCGATGCTGGCAAATTCCGGCTTCGAGTCGTGGGATGAAGAATGACAGGCCAGGGGCAGCAGGGAGAGCGCCGTCAGAAGAATAAGCCGCGCCATGTCTCTTTTTAACGCTGTTCTAGGCCCCAGAGGGAGGGTCAGCACGCCGTGATCAGCAAGTGAACTACAAGTGAGCTACAAGTGAGCTACAAGTGATGAACCGCTAAATCAGCAATTTCGCAGGTGGCTCGCCATCAAGGTTCTGCTGCGGTCGACTTTCGTGAGCATTCCCTCTCAAACTTGCTCACTTGAGGTTGCCGCATGGGGAAAGGGGGCGACTGTTGCGGCGCTGTGATTGGGCCGTTTCAGGTAGTGCCGCGGGCACGACTCAATGACACGCAGCGGCGATGAAACACGCGCAGCACTGCCAAACACGCTCAGAGCCTCTCATGTAATTTGAACAGGGCCGGCGCTGGTGTATATAAAGTCGGCTGTAGAAGTTATACAACGCCACAAGACAGAACAAACCACAAGCAGCAACGCAATCACCTTTCTCTTCTCTTCTCTTCCCTTCTCCATCGATTGTTCCTCTCCCAGCCATAATCGAAAAGAAAAAGACAGTACACATCACACTGTATCATTCTTTTCTTCATAGAATCTTTCATAAAAATCACCATGTGCGGACCAGAATTCACCAACAAGCCTCGCGGCGGCGCACTTGCTGCCCTCAGCTCACCAATCGATGCCGATCGGCTGCGATCCCTCTGCGCGGATCTCGCTTTTCACACTCCCGGCCACCCGGAGAGCAACGAAGCGACACATGCGAGACTGACGCCAGATGCTGAGTATGACTCCAGCATCTTATCAGATCTCCATATTGTCATCCAGTGCGTGGCAACTTCAAGATCCCCTCGTAGATGAATCTCATGCAGCTAACATTTGAGACATAGTTCTAGCGGAGACTTGTCCAGAAAACCAGAGGAGTGCGGCACCTTCCAGCAGTTCCGATTCCCTGCGGCACCAAACTCATGCAACACGTCGTTTATCGAGCTTCCTCTCGATAAACCGCTTTCGCTTGAAGTCGGAAACGATGGAATCATCGGCCGGCGAGTGTCACTTTACTCTCGCTCTGTCCCCACCCGGCTGGTGGCCGAGGGCATCGTGGGATTCAACTTCCTCAGCAGGGCACAGCCATGCTTGTAGATGATGCATCGTGACAAATCATTCTACCACTAGCAGACGAAATATCATGTCTGAGCCATCAAGGTTCTGATGACGATATCTGCGGAAGCGAGTCGTGCAAGGCGGGCACTTGCGCCTTGATGGGTGGCTAGGAAAAAGACATGATGGTACCCCTGGAAAAAACGGCATCTAGAGGACGAGAAGTTGAAAGCGAAACATCTTACCTAATGCGCGAAAGGATCTTTTATTTAGCGATGGGAAATTATGGCAGCAATCTGGAGTACAGGCATACACGGACGGGCCCGGCAACGTGGCTCTGGAACGGTTATTAGGACAGGCATCAATCTAGCGAGGGTACTGGGGTGCTGGAGCACTAACAGGCAAAGAGAATTGCAAAGAGAATTGAATTTACGTCGAATTTGAGCGTTTAAGGGTTTAGCTGCAGCAGAGAATAAATGTGAATTATCTTGGATGCTGTGTCTGTAAATGCGAGATGATGATGGCAATTGCGCCAAGCCAACGCTCAAAGGAGACCAAGAGCCGGGGCCGGACCGTTTCATGTCCGAACTCCTTTGCCCAACCAGCGCTGGAACTGGCATTATCGTGAACCTTTACGGGCGAATTTCACCATTGGCAAGAATACCCATCTTTTTATTCATGAAATTCATTTACTGTGTATACATGTGCACACTTAGCAATCTCTTGCGGAACAAGTGGCAAAGATTTGCTTATTCATCTCAAAAAGAATCGTGTTTGTAAGGCCATCTTTTGCTTGGACCTTTACCAGACGGAGTTAGGAGCCAAACAATCCGGGCTGCAGCATTACGTGATCCACCCTTCGGGGTAAAGCTGCCGACGCTTCAACTGGTCCTTGACCTCTTGAAATCGACATCTTAGGTATAGGAGACACAAAATGTCTACTCCCGCAAAACCCCATAACGTGTGCAAAGGGTGCAGATCAAGAAAGAAGAAATGCGATGTGAGACGAACAGATACAGTCGCTGGCTGGCTTACCTAATGCTTCATAGGGTAATCGACCGTCTTGCTCATCATGCACCGTGAGAGGGCAGCTCTGCTACTATGAAAGAAGCGACAGGCAGAATCTTGGCCATCGAATTTCTGGTCGTGTAAATGGAGGAATCGCGATGAATCCCGCTCTCCAGGACTGGACTTCATGGCCGGTGGACGAAATCGACGCGCTTCTAGGATTAGATGCCATTGAGACTATCCCATCTTGTATGGCTGGGTCACAGCTGGAGGATTCTCACGAGTGGATGTCCAACAATGAGCTGCTAGGAACTGCCGTTCAAGATTCTTTCCCTGCTAATGTGAACCTCGCTATACTTCAGAATATTGGTTCACACACGACACATGTACCTCCGCCTCTGAAGTCACCGCCAGAACTGCCAGAGCTACCAGAGATACTGCAGTTGATCGACTTGTTCTTTGACAAGTTCTATCACTATGTGCCCATATTTCACCGACAGGCCTTGCTCTCTGCTATTGAGTCTCAAGGCATCCAGGGAGTACCGCCGGTCTTGCTCTTCTCCATCATTGCTATTTCATCCAGCGCCCACCCTGACTTACGGATACGAGAATCTCAGAGAATCTGGTACGAAGAGGCAAAGAGCCGAGTCTCCAAAGATATACAACTGTCGCACCATGTTCTTCAAACTTTGCAAGCCGCAGTCCTGGTCGTCTATCTGGGACTGGCAATGGTGGATTATTCGCCGTGTATAGTCATTCTCGGCGAGGCTTGGAGAAAGACTGTTGCCATCGACCACCACAGCTATGGCGCTACCTTGAGAAATATGATTGTAGAGTCATTAAGCACCCAAGAAAAAGCGACGTGGGTAGAGAGAGAGGAGTTTGTAAGAACCGCATGGATGCTTTTTATTATGGATCGAGCCATGTGTTTTCCGATCGGATTGATGCATGCAATAGACGACCGGAGGATGACGATTGAGCTTCCAATGTCGGAGCATGACTTTCAAAGCACCAATGGGCCTGTTTCAAGGCATTCTAGTCGCTTCTCTCATAACCTAAGTAAGCTGATCTCAACCATTCGAGACAACAGCTTGCACGGTGTGGCAAATCAGCTGCAATACATCATTCTGGTTTATACCTTAATTGGCCGCATCAGCGAAGCGCTTGACGCTGCCAACGATGAAGAAGAGCAAATGGAGCGAATGGAGCGAATAGAGTCGCTTTGCAATAATCTCATTGAGATTCGCCTGATGCTTCCGCGCTCTGCCACCGAGCTTTCATTTGCCAACTATGACGAATTTACGCAGGTCCTTTGGCTCAATATTGGCTTGAGCACCTGTACTATCCTCTTACACCAGAGGCCTCTTCACGAAGGCGAAACCCTCGACGATACTGGAACGGAAATGGCTAACAACTGGCCACGCTGCGTCGCCGCCGCTCGAGCCTCAATAGCCATCCTTCGAGATGCTTCTCGCGTGTCTATAGATTTCGTGAGCAATGCGCATATTCCGTGTCTGCTCTTTTCCAGCTGCAGGATCCTGATGAATGAATACTTTTGCCCCTCAAAGCATCAAAGAGAAGCTAGGGACGGTGGCCAGCCGCCTATGGGTCACGATCCCAAGGTGCGAGAAGACTTGCAAGTCATTGCTTCGACGTATGCGAGAATGAAGGAGGAGTGGCCGGCTCTGGGCAAGAAATTCGGCAAGGGAATGTACTTTTATCTGCATCAAGGGGCAGAATTTGCGCGAAAGTCAAAGATTGCCGGTGCTCGAAGTCTAGTTGGAGTGTGCGACAACTGGGGGACTATTCCTGATGACTATAAACTGGACATTCCAAGCTGAGAAAAGAGTCTAACAAAAAGCTTTTACGAATTGGATTGATAGAATTTGAATGACAAGGGAAAGACAACAGGACAAGCATTAGGGACAACATCTATTTCTTATACGACTTGAATTTATTCTGGAACGCTAAATATCATTCCCGCTATGCTGTTCGCTCTCTATGACGGCTTCATCACCTCAAATGCCAAGGGCCTGGCTGTCACCAACAAGACGACCTCCATGAGTCTCAATAATCGCTCCCGTGGCAAACGAATCCTTCATCGAATAGATATAAGCCTCTGCAACTTCCTCAGGCGTCGCGACAGTGCCAGTGATGGCGTTGTCCCTGAACTTTTGCAATATCAGCTCGAGCTTGTCCGGGGGAAACATGCCAAACAGCTCTGTGTGAATAGCGCCGAGCATGACGCTGTTGCATCTCACGGGCCTCATGTCCACGGCGAGCCCGCGAACCAGACCCTCGCCGGCGCCTCCTCCAGAGGCCAGGATGCCCCAGCCGGGAAGTGGGCGATGGGTGTTCGTTCCGCCGGTCAGGGTGAATGAGCTTTTCACGCTGGGGTTGATGTATTTGACCAAGTGTTTGGCGAGGATGATGGCGCTTGTGTTGCGCACCTGGAAAGTGGCGTGGATGTCCTTGACCGTTACGTCCGCCAGTTTAGGAGTGCGGAGAGCATCGCCAGCCGTATAAACGACGTGGTCGAGCTTTCCGTCCTTGGTGGCAAACTCAAAGAGCTCAACAATGTTGTCTTCAAGCTTATCGACATTTGCAAGATCGCAGGTCTTGGCTGATACCAACCTGCTGGCGTCTCCGAGGTTGGCCGCCTTGACGTGCTCTTGGAGACGGGCGAGGGCGCCGTCCAGCTTGGTCTGGTTGGAGCTGCTGATGATGACTTGTGCGCCGTGCTCGAGAGCTGCTTCGGCAACGCAGAAGCCTACGCCGGAAGAGGCACCGACGACGAGGACGCGACGGCCTTGAAGTTTGTTGGTGTACTTGAGAGCAGACATGGTGAGGGCTGGAGTGTTGTTGCTTGATGGATTGACTGCGATAAGGTGTGTATTCTAAGAAAATTTGCTGTGATAGATGAGAAATAGAGCTTCACAGTGACCGGATCTCTTCTTCTATATATACTTTTCTCTTAATTACAGGAATCTATATATTCTATGTTGCCTTATACGTGCCTTGGGTGGAGATTGTATCGGCGCTTTGGTCTTAGCGGCGGCGACGGACGTTAGCGTCGCCGCTCTGATCGCCGCCGGGTGACCCACCTTATTGGATGCCGAGTGAGGGCATTCGGGCGGTACGTTTTTGCTATTTGGGCGGTATTTTCCGGCTGGCCTACTGAAATACAGTAGTTAGTTTGAATGAAGCCACCTGGTCTAGTCACAGCTATTCATGTATTCAAGATTGCCCAGGGTGATTCAGGTCGCCTCCTAATCTCACATAAGTAGCTTCAAATTGCACTTTCTGGCTCATTATACATCATTTTGGATGCCAAATCAGCTGGTAGAATTAGGTGCCAGTACTCACTTCAGCAAGAGAAATAGCCATTTGACTTTTGCCAAGTGGTCTATTCAACATCTTCACGTTGTAATTTGGTGCGAGAAGCTAAGATGCGAAAACCTAGGCCTGGTTAGGCTTGGCAAGGTGGGAATTCCGCCTGAATAGCAAAAATGTACCGCCCGGTTGGCAATACTTTTCGGGTATGAATGTATTTATGAGGGTGTACATACGGGGAATGGAGAGAAAAGGCATCAATCTGGGCTAACTTTTCTTCTCTTGATGCCTAAGACTTACAACTACTACTAGTACGTACTACATGCACCTACTTCACTAAGGTCGCAGCACTCATAATCTTGGACTTGACTTTTATTCGAATAGAAAAGGTCTCTTTATTTTTACATGTGGCTACCGGTTGAGACTATATATAATGGCCTAGATTTGTCACTGACCTTTAGAAAGCGGTCCTCAGAGGCCTGTAAAGTTGGTAGCGATTGCTTTTGCAGCGATTTCTCTATAAAGACTAATCTTTTAGACTCCATCTCTAGGTATGTAAATCACAATCTTCTCCACACTGAGCGTTAATAAAGCTTAGATTACACTATCATGACTATTGGAGTTATTAAATGAGTTTATGGAGTCTATCATAACTGTCCGAGTTTCTAAACGACTCTATAGCGTATCATCATCCAGCTTTAGCGATTCTCTTTTTGTACACCCACGCAATACAAAACAAGATTGCGCCCGTAATTGTAAAAGTTCCAGAAAAGATAAAGGGATCTACAAACGCCCGAGTGCCCGACGTGATGAGCACTCCAGCAATAGGGCTGCCAATCAGGATCCCCAGACCGGCCACAAACAGGGACATGCCCATCCATGTGCCAATGTAGCGCACATCAGGCACCAGAGACGCAACAACGCTCGCCTGGACGGACACCACCGCTCCGGACACAAATCCATAAACTATTGCGAATGCGATAGACCCGCCTAGTGAATGGATCCCGATCCAACCGTATGCGAAAATAGCAGAGGTGACTGTGCAAGCGATTATGACTTCCATGGATCCAAAAAGGTCTGCTAGTTGTCCTGGGATGACCCTGCCGAATGCCGATGCTGCGTTGAGAATGGAGAGGATGTAAAAAGACATGTCTTCCTTGACATGAGACCCAATTTGTGCGTCAACAACAACGTCAAAAATCGGCACATATAAACCAACGAAAACAAAGAACAGCCCAGCAGTGAACACCGTGTAGGGCATATTCTTAAAGGCAGCCAGATCCACCAATTTCCGCGCATGTCTCGAGGGAGACAGCCGGCTCTTCATAATGCTGATGCTCCCCAAAAGGCAGCCCAGAGCAATGAAGGCAATCACCCTTATTGCCCACGGAAACCCAATCGCTGGTTGGAGCCTGCGGAAGACGATGGGATAAATCGTACTGCCAACGCTTCCTCCGGACGCTACAATTCCAATAGCAAGCGCTCTTTTCGTTGTAAAATATGTAGACACGACAGCGACGCATGGTAGAAAGAGGCATCCGCCTCCGATTCCCACGCAAAGTCCCTGAGACAAGAAGAGTTGATAGTATTTAGTAGCCAGACTGCTCATCATCAGGCCAAACACCACCAAGAAGGAGCCAACCCAGAAGAGTTCGCGGAGATAGCCTCGGTCGAATATTGGGCCACAGAAAATGCTGAGTGCAATGAGGAGAAATGCTTGGAATGTTCCGATCCAGGATATCGTTGACCCGGTCTCATTTTGTAAAAGCTCTGTTTCGTAAAAAAATTGAAATGCGCCATAAGTGTTAACGATGCCCCTATCCCTGCACGTTAGATCGTCCGCAACATGTGTGCGAGCCATTGAGTTACAAACCATGAGTTGAAGAAGATGAAGAAGCCTCCGAGCACTTGTAGCCATGCTACAAGACCCCCGTTGGGTGGCGCGTCGGGTGCCTTGGGCGGAGGTCTCGTCAACTGCGTCGATTCCTGGTCTTCTTCGACATTCAATTCCTGAAGTTCACCCATAGTTTCAAGTCTTCCCTAAATGTTGTAACACATTCCAGACAACAAGTAGTAGTTATGATGCAATAGAATGAGAGCTTGGAGCTGCACTACTGGATATATATATATATATGTATAGAACGTGCCCATGGATCAGATCCTTTAGGCAAGCGGCTCAAGTATAGCCGCATAATGAGAAATGCATGTATGCTTCTGGTGCCAACTCTACTACCTCGGCAGTGGGCAGCGTTCAATCATAAATGATATAACAGATTATTAAATCCTGAAAACTAATTCGCAACTACATCTAAGATCGATCAAGTTAGCGAGTCCAGTGATGGATATATTCCTGCTCGCGTATGTCGCCTTTTCTGCTTATCTCGCCTATGGAGTGGAGCATGTACTTGAGCAGATTCATAATCAAACAGCCGATGTAGAACGAGGGCAATTTGAAATGCCTGATTCATTTGAAACGGACAGTTTTTTATTCGCTAAGAATCATTGAGCTGGCTGAATGGAACAAAAGCCATGGTTTTCTCTCATTTCCATGTCGTTGGGTTACTTTCGCGCAGGTGTCCAATATACACCCTAGTCGTTTTTGTTTGCCGGCAATGGTCGTTTGCCGACTGCACGCTGGCGCAGTCTGCCGGCGATAGTACATGTAGTTTACTGCCTAATAGTGTAGATCAGATCTAATCGAGATCGACGAAAGAATAGAGATCGCCATGGAAGGAGACTAGAAACTTTATTCGGGGCTCTCTTATTGCTTCTCTGGGCATGAGCCGGAGGACTATACTCTACCCACCCAACCTATCAAGATCGCGCTTCAGCACGTAGTATAGGCAGTTTGCGTACTCTAAAAACGAAGCAGTCGGCATTACAAACCCAACAATGGCGATTTGAAGACCCTTACTCCTAGAGTAATGCTAAAGTCTTACCTACGAGAGATGTCGAAGCTGCTTAGCAATTTGAAGATGATGTATTCGTTTTTGTACAAGATTTGAAAATTATAGGACGTAGTGATAAGGTAGTAGCGTTATGTCACAATGAAATAGATGCAGCTTTTGAAATAAAAAAGCCCGCGACTATGGTTAAACTATGTAATAATCAGCCTTTTACTGGAACGGCACTCTTACTATTTCAAGGGAAGGAGAAAAACGCATTATACATGTCTTGTAATGGGGAATTGTTTTATAATCTGAGTATTACAAGTAATCTACAATTTCGAGTTCTGAACAATTAATTAAGGCTGCATTTTAAGTTATCCTTTGTTAAACCATCTTTTATTTCCCGGTCACCTTTTCTAACAGTATTTACAGAAAAAGACGAGCGCACCTATAGTTGACCGAGCAAGTATCTAGACGAAACCAAATTTCTTTCCTGCACATATCTTGGCAACTTATGCTTGATAGCTTGGCGCTTTCGAAAAAAGAGCTTTCATTCACATTTGCTGTTTCTGCGTCCTTTTTACGTGGTCATTTCTCAGCAAGCCTCGTCTCATAACTCCGAGATAGGTGACATCTTGTCGCTCTGGCGAAGGTGATCAGGGAAACTGGTTACCATGGGAAGAGCCCACAGTTAGCAACATGAAGCTATTAAAGATCAAACGCTTCGCTGATCGTTTTCGAGTTGTTATGCTAAGGGTTGTACCACGGAGTGGTTCGAGGGGTAGGTTGTGATGAGATCTCACCTATAGCTGACTCGCGCAGTCAAGATTCCTAATACAGAGTAGGCAATTTTTTCTCAGCATCAATCAAGTAGCTGTTAGTTCTGACGCTGGCATTATCGTTCAAGATACTAAAGACCAGTTAGACTGTCGTCGGCGCACTGCTAGTGGTAGAACCAAGCCTCCTAAGCGCTAACTGTATAAACGGGATTGACACGAAACTCTCTTCACGAGTTCCGCGAATTGATAGCAGCTAAAGAATTAGCATATATACAGCAAGCCACCGCTAGGGAGTTAATATGATTCACTTCTTAGCAATGTTATTTCATCTCCATGGCAAATTGGGTGGTTTTGTAGTGTATACACGAGCGACATCATGAGCGTCGAAACAAAATCCTCTGAGAAAGTCATCTCTCTCTGTGCGAAAGACCAATGGCGGCCCATTAGCAACATCCGCTCTCTAGCATTTATTGTCGTCCGAGACATCCTCGACGAAGATTTCATGAGAGAATCTCTGGATAAGTTGATCACCGAGCATATCCCTCTTCTAGGCTCGCGGATAAAACCTAGTGGAACAGATGGCTGGCTGCAATACCATTTAATCTCACCGCCGCCCGACAACTATAAGTTATTTGGATGGTCTGTTAGCAATGTTGGGTCAACTATCGGAGAATCGAAGCTTGTGCCAGGACCGGACTCACAAAAGGGAATCACCATTCTCCCAGATGTGACAGCCTTGGAATCGTGCTGGATCCCCGCCAACTGGCCCATTCTGCGCAACCAGGACAAGCCAGAAACACCTCTCTTGCTCGTTCATCTCACATACTACACCGATGCCACAATAGTAGCTGTTAGCTTGCCGCACTGCGTGAGCGATCAATTGGGCCTTGGCAGTGTCCTCAGCTCCTGGACAGATATTATTAAGGGCAAAGAACCTTTGCCATTTATTGATCTTCCAGAGGGTGCTCTCGAGGGCAACAAGACAATATCCAAAAAGGAGCTGCATAAGAAATACGAATATCGATTGAAGACAAAGGCAGACCGAGCAGGAGTTCTGATGGGGATTGTACCAGAGCTTGTTATACGTCCGAAAGAGACAAGATGCACTCTCTATTTTCCTCTGGAAATGATTGCTGGAATACGTGAGCGATGGCAGGAGGAGATTCAGGCGAAATTCGGTACCAAGGTAGCGAGTATTACAAACGGAGATGCGATTGCTGGAATTATTGTCAAGGTATATACTATAGCCATGTCTTCTTTATTTCCCCATCTGATGCTGATTGCTATGTGCTAATCAGCTCGGTAACCTGCATCGCAAACGGCCCAAGAAACAACTCTTTACAAGCGCAGTAAATGGTAAGTCTGCTTCCATCATCTATTCAACTGCAACGACATCTACATGGCTAACACGAAAACGCCTCCCCCTAGTTCGCGGACATCACCCCTCACTCCCCAAATCCCACAAATACCTACACAACGCCCTCATCTTCGCCCCAACCCACGCAGCCATCAGCCGCTCCAAACCACCAGCCTCCGAAATCGCATACAGAACCCGACTCGCGATACTAGACAGCCTCCAACCGGCAAACATGGAGCGCGGCCTTGCAGTGGCGCGGGAGCTCTACTTGCAGAAAATCCTGATGCACATCTGCGAGCCGTGGGAGTTTAGCTACGGCGTGACGAATTGGTGTAATGCGTGGCATGGGATTGATTTCTCAGCAGCGAGTATCAAAAGAAGTGAAGACGATGCTGCTGAAAAGCCGGATGAGGCTGTTCGGGCGCCGCTTGTATTTGGGCATGCGCTTGAGAGGAACCATCCCAATCGATGTAAGTGAAGGAGTTTCTACTCCAACTCTCATTACTATTCTGACCTCATGATAGTAAGCGCGACAATCATGTCCAAGGGTGAAGGAGGGTACTGGGTGGACTTTGCAGCGCCGAATAAAGGTATGGAAGCTATCAAAGTCCTTTTGAAGAATGATCCCAACTTGGAGACTATATGATGCAGTTCGGGTAGGTGAGATGATTCTGGAGCTTTGTTTTGATGTAAGTTTTCATATTGTCGGCTGCCTTGGGTATCTTTTGCGCAGAGGCTGGGAGTAGTGTATTTGGCGGCATGCTCATAGCATATGTACGGAGTAGTTTGAAAGATGCGAATTCACTAATTCACGTGTAGAATATCACAGATGCAAGTCTCAATAAGTTATTGTGCGATATTTGTTTGTATTGGTATCGTATGAATGAACGCTATGATAATCTCAAACTCCTCAGTGGATACAACCTCTGCAAATGTGCAGGGGTGAAAATAAAATACAAGAGACCCAACCATGCAATACGCTCCCAGCCATGCAGTGATGAAACAAATCCGTAGTTTTCCAAGCTTGCCAAAAGAAAACAAAAGAGCAAATGACTTTCAACGCCCGTAACCCATGCAAAGACACTCCACTACCAACTCTCAAACATCATCATCTGGGAGGCCTCTTCCAGCCTATCTAAGCCCTTCTTGATTGTCCTCGTCATGTTGGATATCTTGTCATACTCAAACAAATTGAAGTGGTGTCCGTCAACATCATAGACATCACTAAACATCTCTTCGTCGTAGTCGCCCCAACCAAGCAGGGGATCCTCTCTGTTCAGATCCATGCCGACAGTGCGGCCTTCTTTTGTCGGCACGTAGTTTTTCGCGCGCAGCAGTACCACCTTTGGTCGGCGGTCGTAGAGTCTGCCTGACCACTGGGGAAGACGCCACTGCCGGATCATACGCACAGCCTCTGCCATACAGGTCTTGGAGCGGATCTTGTTCATGATGGCTTCGTCTTCGTCGGTTGATGACTCATCCTCCGATGAGCCGTCCCTTGAAGAGACGTCGCTCAAATCTGGTAGCGATTCGTCGTCGCTGGAGACGTCGTCGTCGCACAGCATCTTGCGCGTAGAAACATCAGGGAATCTAACGCCAGAGAACTTATTCGCCGTAGGCACTCCGAAGGAGGGAACAAGAGGGACAGAGCTTGTAGGTAACGGCCTTGACACGCCAGGGAAGGTGCTGTCGATCATGAGGATGCCCGCGACCCTCACGACATCGTCCACGGCCAGCTGTCGCGCAACCTCCATGCTGAGCAGGCCGCCCAAGCTCCAGCCGCCCAGGAAGATGCTCGTGCTGCCATCCATATTCCTCTTCTTGGCCGGGAAGTCCTTATCCTGCACCGTCTTTCGGATCCACGACGCGTATAGAAAGGCCATCTCGGAGATGCCGCCCTCGAAGACCTTGCCGGAGTAGTAGTAGGGATTGCGGATGCCGTAGGTGTAGCGACCCAGGATCTCGAGGAATTGATAGGCCAAGGTGGTGCCGCTGCCGTCGTGGATGAGGAAGATGGGCGTGTTGTAGGTGGGCATGTTTGGCTGTGCCCAGTTCTCGGGCTGGATGAGCTGCAGACTCGGAGACCGCATTGTGAGCGGCTGTCGATGTGATGATGATGGTGTATGGCTTGTTCGCTGCGGCGCGTCGTGCGAGCTCGGTGTTTCAGAGCCGAAGCTCCGTTTGCTTGTGTATAACATGGTGCAATGGAGTAGTTGATGTCGGAGAGAATAACAATAAATAGAGAAGAAAAGAGAAAACCAGACCCCCGTCAAACTGGAAGCTCCGGAGACAAGGAACCCTTATTTAGCTGAAGACGTTCCCGCGGGTTTCCCCAAGCTCTCCAGCAATTAGCTCCGCTAATCAGTGGAGCTCTGCCCTGACGTTGTTGGGGTGAAAAAAAAAGTTACTCGAAGCGACTACCCAACGGATTTCTCATTCGCCCGTTGGAGCTTTTAGATCGGGTCAAGGGATGGACGACGGCGATCTAAGCGAGCAGGTGTCCAATAGGTGAATAGATGTATGAAATTCTCGAGTAAATATCTGGGGATATAAATTCCCAAAGTGAAGAGGAGAAATCTCTTTATTTATGACTGAAAAGAGCTTGCAGCCGCTGACTTCATAGACGTCTTGGTCGGTGATAACAAAATTGTCAAACTCTAAGCCGCGATGCTTTTTGTTGGGCCCACTGCAGCGTCACGATTTAGGTATGCAAGATGAGCCTCTTTCTCCGCACAAACGGCCGATAAGATCGATCAGACCCAAGAGATGGGGGAGAGACACCATCAAGGGAGAAGGAGGGCATATATAGGTATAAGCAGGAATATTTCACCAAGGACGACTTTATCGCCCAGCCCTGACAAATGGGCGCAACAGGCCAGGGATGTGGCTGACGGAGGAGCGATGCGCCTGTCTGATAACGCTTCAGGGATCTGGCTGACGGGACTCCATGTGGAATGGCAGAGTGACCCGTGCCCGAATCTGCAGATTGCCAGATGGCCGTGGACAAGCGTGGCTGGATGCAGATGACTGGGATATGAGTCGAAGAGGCCTATACGAGCGTGTTTGAGCAAGACATGTAAGTGAATCTGTGCCGCATGCAATCGGTCCTTTGCGGATCCTGTTCACAGCGCCGTGTCTACGACGTAGTGGGCTTGCTGCTAGTACCTGTAACAGCGCTTTACGTGACTTATGCTTGTTCTCTCCTTGACATCAACCATTGCAATTCTCTGCAGACTTACATCGTCGAATCCGCATGCATATAGCCTGGGCGCCGTGCTTGCATTACAATGGAATGCAATTCGCCCAACAAAATGCGGGTGGGCCCTGAGACATGCCGCTTTGGAACTGCGGAGCCTGCAGGATTCCGGAATGCAGCTCGATGGAAGCGGTTAGTGCACGAAAACACCCAGGCACGGCGCTCGGAGGGTTATCAGCCATTATCAGCCACTTACACTCAACCCTCCGATTTCACTGTGCCTGGGCCATCTCGGTGCTTACATATGCTTTGCTGCTTTGAGAACTCTCCGACGAGTATCTGGTACAGTTGACAGCATCTGCTTTATTAAATTCTAGTCACTAGGTACCTCGTTCTATAGCGACAAAGCATCATACTAGAACAGAGAAAAAGTCCTTTACAAGGCCTGAGATGGTGAATACTATCCTATAACTCTATCACAGCTCAAGATAGGCCTTGTGCTGGAGATGAACCCTTATCAAGCATACCATAATATGCTGCATTTGTAGACTATCAGCTGATTCGAGTCTATAACTGTATCCATTCCGTTTAGACGAGTGGTGAAATGGGTCAGATGTACCGAAATACGTAGCACAAAGATGCTTGCCCAGTGTAAAACAGCCGTGACACATGCAAATCTTAATTCTATTACGTACCTGCTCATGAACAAGTAGGACTATCCAGGGATTGGGAATCCGTCTTACTGCAAAGTATTGGAATTAGAAACATCAGACATCCCGGAGTGCCATGCATCACCTAGGGTCAGAGGCCTGTCGTCCCGGAGTATCATGTATCGGGATTAGAGGCATCAGCCTTCCCCGGAGTGTCATGTATTGGGAATAGAGTCATCGCCGTCTCAAGAGAGAGATTCTATTCTATGGCTACCTGAGGAGAGGCATATTTCTGCCGTCCTTCTGAAAATCCATCTCGGCTCCAGCTTCGGCCTCGCCGCTGAGAGAGCCCGACATTGTCTAAATCAGGTCAACGATAGTCCTATGTACAAAAGCAGGCATTTGTATGAATACTATCAAAGCATCCTAGTGCCTGCAGTAGGGATGCTACCACGTTGAACTACGTGGCACATGGCTTACATGCATTCCCTTCAACCACGTTGAACCGCTGCCACTGCGACGGCGGGAGAAGATCATGTCATGCAGGTACTTAATCACGTCGGAATTAAGTTTACTTGCCTAACCTGGCAGTGCTCGTCCCGTTATCACTGCTTTATACTGCTGCCTGTATCTGGTTCCGCCAGATATCCTTGCAGCTTCCACAGTAACAAATGTAGTCTCATCATGCTCGTGCTCGTCCACTGCTTAAGCACGAATATCTCTCCCTCCCGAAACACTTCAGCCGAGTCCCTTAGCCGCTGCACTTCGTTATCGCCAAGCAGCCATCGTAGATTATGTACCACCATCTTCCTTCCGTATTGGGCCCCCTCGACGTCCAGTGTAGCGTATTGTCTCGGACCATCACTGTTCTCTGGCAGCCAAATAACGCAACCCCGCATTCTGATTCCTTCGACGTCCTTCCAATTCACACAAGGTTGAATAAATCTGTCCTTGGGGCCGTGTGGCCGATTGCCGCGAGCAATAAGCGCATCTGTTGCGTGTGTGCGCATCATCCCCAGCAGTAAACTCCCCATATCTTCTCTCCATACCGCATCCCTAGTATCCGGAGCTACAGCCATGCCAGTTCGGATCGCCGACAAAAGGGCAAGATACTTTTTGTTTGATCCGCCAACCATATCAACCAGCGACTTGCGACTCAGCGTGTAGCTTGTTATTGGTGATCTCCGTCGCCGGGCCGAGCCCGTTGTGGTATCGCTCAAGTCTGGCGCAGAAGCTGACACGAGCTCAGCCGCCGCAGCAGCTTTGTCACCTCCGTTATTCCTATCCGTTTGTGACTCGTCTGGTCGCTTCGTAGGCAGGACATGCTCAAAGGCCAGCGGGCCGGGAGCCCACCATGCGGCACCTGTTTGCGGATGTTTTATCATCTCAAAATCCTGTAAAAAGTACCGCGGTAGGCTGGTGGCGCTGTTTGGGCATCTTCGGATTGGCGTAGCGAGGGCCTGTGCTGTATTCATTCCCAAGTTAGCTCTTCTCCATCAGACACGCCGTGGCTTAAAAGCTTGCTTTACCGAAAGGGTTGTTTGCGAGCTTTCGTCGAAATCTGCCTAGTGGTGGACCAGGAGCGGCCTTTGCAGTCTTTCGCCTGGCTTGCATCCATGCCGGATCAAAGATGGGCGAGATGGGAAGATCTCCTGCCGCAGTAGATACCGTCTTCGCCTCTGGATTAATTTTTAGTGATTTGCCGTCCGCATCGTGTCCAAGCCCAGCTTCGACTTTGTGGAGGAGGGCCTCTTTGGTCAAGGACGCCTTATCGTAGGAGTACCATCTTTGGCCCAGAGGTAGATTCAAAGCCCTAAGGCTGCTTGGGCGGAGCGCAGTGCATCGTTTCATCGCCTGGCAGCTGACTTCCAAAGAAACATGATTTGTGTTTGCAAGTAATGAGTGTGCATTGTGTTGGTGGTTTGTGAATGTTGCATGCGACCAATTTTCGATGACGCGCGATAGCGATAAGCTTTGGTACCAGGGTATTACCGATGCTAAGCTGTCACCACCTCCAAGCTGCAAGCTTCCCTCTAGTCACGACATCAGCCCATCTGCCAAACATGCTACGACACAGATTGCTACCAGCCCTACGGGCAGTGCCAACGCGACATGCCAGATTCTTTGGTTTCTCCAGCACTGCTGCTCCTGCTAACAGTGCGCCGTCGATGAACATCCCAATGCCATACATCGAAGAGACATCAGTAAGCGGCGGCGTCAGCTCTGGTGCCATGACAATGGGCTAAAAGGGAACAGGCAACTGGCAGGAAAACATGTACGCTACACTTATCATTTTGCGCCGGATGAATAGGAAACTTACGTCTTCGAGGGGACATCTTTTCAAAGCTTCTACAGGTTAGGCAATGACCATCTGTCGCAAGCTTCCAATACAGAAGGACTAACGTGCCTAGCAACGAATAATATGTCTAAATGGCGAAATCGACGACTACATGTCAGCCTCCATCGTCGCACAGCTTCTATGGCTAGAATCGGACGCCCCTGAGAAGCCGATCACGATGTACATTAATTCGCCAGGTGGATCCGTCACATCAGGTGCGTTTCATCCTCTCCGCAGTACGGTTATCAAAGCTCACAGTAGCCCTAGGTATGGCGATATACGACACGATGTCTTATATCAAGTCTCCCGTCGCAACGGTGTGTATCGGAGGTGCGGCGTCCATGGCAGCCATCCTGCTTGCTGGCGGTGCGCCAGGCAAACGCTGCGCTCTTCCACACAGCTCCATAATGATTCATCAACCTTTGGGTGGCACGAGAGGACAGGCATCAGATATTTTGATCTACGCAAATCAAATCCAAAAGATACGAGAGCAGTCCAACCAAATCATGCAATATCATCTAAACAAGGCAAAGGGATTCGACAAGTACAGCCTAGAGGAGATTAACGATCTGATGGAGAGAGACAAGTATCTAAGCGTGACGGAAGCATTGGAACTTGGAGTCATTGACGAGATCTTTTCAACGAGAAAAGATCAAGATAAGCCAATGAAGGAAGAGGGGGAGGAAGAAGAAAAGAAATACTAATACGTAAGGGTGATCTTCTTTTGCACAGCATTTTTTTCCTACTGAGGTGAGTGCAGCGGTGATATTGACTAGAGTTTTAGCGTATCTCTACCTACTTGTCAATGAACGCGGAGTGCCAACTGGAACTAATTGCTTGGGCATTAGTGATGCTATCCAGTTAATATGTGTAGACCATCTATGAGGACATGTCAGTCGAAATCATTCTAGCTTCTCTCATACAAGCCCGTCAATATCAATGGTCTGCCACGGTTAATTATTGCTGTAATAATATTTGAAATATGAATATTGTTTCAAAATTTGGAAACGCTCTTGTCCAAGATCACAAAGCAGACGTTCGTGTTGAACAACCAGAGATCTTGCGATGCCGATATCGGCAAGCTTCAAATTGGGCATCTCCACAGACAGCTCTGCTTGAGCGGGACGGCGAGAGTAAGGCCGAAAGCTATTTCCTTGAGAATTTCTATAAAACAGTCTTCTTCTTGGGCTCTATAGTAGATAACTACAAATACCAAGGCAAGAACAGTACCAGGTAGTAGTAAAACCCTTTGTGATATCCCAGGAATGGGTTGAAGCGCCCACCATAGCTCAGTGAGATACATCATACAGCCCACTGGAAATCTGGGCTGCTAAAATCCAGCAAGGAAGCATCTCTTCTAAAATCCAAACCAGCCAATGGTGCGACGCCAATTACTGCTGGCAGCTCCAGTGCGGGGCAATTTTTTTCCCACATGCAGTCACTTTAGTGAGAGCTTCCCGCGCGAGCTGTCCCGGATCACAGGGAAGATCACAGGGACAGAGACCTAAAAATCGGAGACTCACGTCAGCCATTGCGGTCCGGCCACTTGGACATCAACTGGGCGTCGAGTCACACCAATTCGCCAACTCCATTCTGTTTTCGCACTTTGTAGAAAAGCAGCATCACCGCGGCGCAAAGATTGGCGCGCGAGAGTTTGGGATATTATTGGGCTTGGGAATAGGTGCGTACATACGTCAGAGCAGCTTGCCAAGGGATTCCTAATTTTCGCATTCTGTCTTTTCTCCGTCTTGTTGTCACGATATACCAGTTGGGAGCTGCTGTTTCTTGCTTCAATTCACTAGACATTTTCTGCAGAGTTGCTTCGTTCAATGATCAATGCCAGAAGCAATCACCGTTGGGCTGTCTGCAAACTTCTAACCTTGCTCCGATAATAGGACCAATCGACACTCCCGTGCAGTTGTTACGATGCTCTCCAGATCGCTGCTCCGGAACCCTTCAAGGGCCTTGAATGCCCTGTCAAGAGCCAGCACCCTCTCTACGAGGAATCAGGCGTGAGTAATATACCAAGCACAACAGCCAATGCATCCCAGCCAGGCGCATTCGCTAACAATCAGCCATGCACATACAGTCGTCTCCTCTCGACTTCATCAGCCCGATATGCGGACGAGAAGCTCAACAAGGTCTCCGCGACCATCACACAGCCCAAGTCCCAGGGCGCTTCCCAGGCTATGCTGTACGCCACTGGCCTCACAGACGCCGATTTGAGCAAGGCGCAGGTTGGAATTTCCTCCGTCTGGTACGAGGGAAACCCCTGCAACATGCACCTGATGGACCTCGCTGGTCTTGTCAAGGAGTCCGTGGCCAAAGCCGGCCTTGTCCCCTACAGATTCAACACGATTGGTGTTAGTGATGGTATCTCCATGGGCACCACTGGCATGCGATACTCGCTGCAGAGCAGAGAAATCATTGCCGACAGTGTCGAGACTGTCATGAATGGACAGTGGTACGACGCAAACGTCAGCTTGCCAGGATGTGACAAGAATATGCCTGGAGTTGTCATTGCCATGGGTCGTGTCAACCGGCCCAGCATCATGGTCTACGGTGGTACTATCCAACCCGGCTGCACCAAGACTGGCGAATCTATCGATATCGTTTCTGCTTTCCAAGCCTATGGCCAGTACATATCTGGAGAGATCACCGAGGACCAGCGATACGACATCATTCGCCATGCCTGCCCCGGCAGCGGTGCCTGTGGTGGCATGTACACTGCCAACACCATGGCAACAGCTATTGAAACCATGGGTCTGACTCTGCCAGGCAGCAGCAGCAGTCCTGCTGAGAGCGCTTTGAAGAAGGCTGAGTGCCAAAGCGTTGGCGATGCTATCCGGACCCTTTTGAAGGAAGATATCCGACCACGCGATATTCTTACGCGACAGGCCTTTGAAAATGCCATGATTGTCACCACTATTCTTGGTGGAAGCACCAACGCCGTTCTCCACTTGATCGCAATTGCTGATGCTGTCGGCGTCAAGTTGACCATTGATGACTTCCAGGCTGTCTCTGACCGTATGCCCTTCCTTGCCGATCTCAAGCCCTCTGGCAAGTATGTCATGGCCGATATGCACAAGATTGGCGGTACCCCTGGTCTTCTCAAGTACCTCATCAAGGAGGGCCTCATTGACGGCTCTGGTGTCACCGTGACTGGAAAGACCATGAAGCAGAACGTCGAGAGCGCCCCCGATTTCCCTGCCGACCAGGACATTATTCGACCCCTCACCAACCCCATCAAGCCCACTGGCCACATCCAGATTCTGCGTGGCTCTTTAGCCCCTGGCGGCTGTGTCGGAAAGATTACTGGCAAGGAAGGCCTTCAGTTCGTCGGCAAGGCTCGCGCCTACGATTCTGAACCCGACTTTATTGCCAGCCTGGAGCGTGGCGAGATCAAGAAGGGCGAGAAGACTGTCGTCATCATCCGCTACGACGGCCCCAAGGGTGGCCCTGGCATGCCCGAGATGTTGAAGCCCTCTTCAGCCATCATGGGCGCTGGCCTGGGCAAGGATGTCGCTTTGTTGACTGACGGACGTTTCTCTGGTGGCTCTCACGGCTTCATTATCGGACACATTGTTCCTGAGGCTTTCGAGGGCGGTCCTATTGCTCTTGTCAAGGACGGTGACACAATCACTATTGACGCCGAGAAGCGCATCATTGACTTGGAGATTTCCGAGGCCGAAATGGAGAAACGAAGAAAGGAGTGGAAGCGCCCTGAGCCGAGATATACCAAGGGCACGTTGGCCAAGTATGCTAAGATGGTTAGCGATGCTAGCACAGGATGTGTTACAGATGGTCCGATTGCGTAAAATGGGTGAAACGAGAAGACAAGAGAAAAAGGCGGAATGAATTTGGCATGATGTTTGGTTAGGTAATTGGTTGCCTGAGGAGTTTTGTCATGATATTCGGATGCATTGGATTGAGAGCCCAAAATAGGTTTCATTATGAATAAAGTGTCAAAATCAGACTTGGAAAGTATAAGTTATGTAATGCTTCGGTAATAGTAGATGATGTTTTGTTGACAAATCAAAATGAGCTGTTTCCTAAACAACACATGCAGCGAAAGATAATTATACAGCCGTGACCTGAATGCTAATAATTTTTGATGCTATGATGCAAGCCTCCACAATACACTTGAAAACTCAATATACAATGCCCTATTAGCCTACAAATGTCTGAACAGTCCGAGTCCCTGTTCCTTTATGCCCTTTTCCCGCTCCATGCCTTGACAAACGCAGCCTTGTCTTCCAGCGTCAAGCCTACCCTTTTGACTCTGCTCAACCTTGCCAGAGCCTCTCCAATCCAGTCCAGTAATTTCTGCTCTTCTCCGTTAAGTCCAGTGCTCGTTGCACCTCTATAGGTCAAGTCTCCAGATCCACTGCTAGGGCTGTCGTCGTTGATCTTTGCAGCAGCCTTGTTCGTCTGACCCTCGGCGATGCGCACGCGGATGCAAGTCGTGGGGCGAGAAAGCAAAGTCCATAGAAAGCGCAGCCACTGTCCCGGCACAGGGGTGGTGATATCGGAAGGCGTATAGCGGATACTGACTGGGAAGATGTGGACGTCGGCCGGAGTTTGGAGAATGCTAGGGCTGAATGGTAGGATAGCTTTGCCGTTGGTGGTGCCGCCTTCGGGGAACACGGCGATGACGCGGTTTGGAAACTCCCTGACCAGATCCTTCAAATCGACCAGTTTGGCTCCCGCTGGAGGTCCCGTAGCCACCGGCGCAAGCGCCATCATCACAGCCGACAGCAACCCAATCCTCCTGACCTTGCGTTCTCGCGGGTACGAAACTGTAAAGACCGGGTCAAAGATGGCGGCCAGATAGATGGCATCAATCGGACTCGTAAAGTTCGCAGCGATGACGGAGCCCGGGTGCGGCACCCTCTCGCGCGGCTGCTCGGACAAGGTGCCGCGCTTGACGCCGTCGAGCTGGAGATCGATCCACCATATTCCGGGAATGGCCATGAGGCCCCATAGCGCAATCTTGCGGACGAAGACGGGGAGGATCGGCAGCGGGTGGAAGATGAGGAAGTAGGTGAAGGCGTAGGTGAGGAAGAAGGGCAGGCGGAGGAGGAAGAGGAGGCTGTGGGTGAGGGTCGAGATGGCGGAGCTGGGGGACGAGACGGGGAGGAAGGGCGAGATGCCGGTTGCTTTTTTATAAGTCAGTTATTGTTTGAAGACGATGCGCAGAGGAATATGGAAAAAAGGATGAATGGTGGGAATGTACCTCTATCACGATACTGGCTGTACTTCTCCATGTTGAATACAGCTGAGTGTTGTCCTTTGCTGGATAGATGATGCTTCGAGTGCTGTTATAAGAGAAGCGACTTATGTCTAGACGTGGGTAGATACAAGGCCGTGGCGTTTGCTATCGAGACATTGAATGGCGCCCAAAAAAGCCGAAGAGGACGGAACCCTCTTCTCTCCTCTTCACTCGACAAGAGATGCACGATCAGAATCACGCCGACAGAGAACAAAGAAGGAGGGGAGCAAGGCTAGGTGGAGTATCACCAGAGATGCGATTCTGTGTGGGACAGAGAGCTGCTGGTACTTGGGTAGAGGTCTCCATAACCTGAATTTAGAGTGTGTGGGATTACATCAGCAGCGCTGCTTTTAGAGGGAAGTGGTGGGGGTGTATTTGGTAGGTGTCTTGGAAGGATGGTGACTTGGATGGGTTTGTCAATTGGATGGGTTAGAGAGTTTCATATGTGAAACACGTTGGTATTTAGTGATTTGGCTTATATATCAGTATTTCAGTCCGAGCTATTGACCACCGTGTCTGATGAGGGCAATTGGCATGTGCTACTTACTTGTACATCCTTTGCCAAACCAAGTTCACGACTGAAGTCTCTAAAGAATTTGCTATATCCCGAGTTGTTACACATTAATATATTGATTGTATTTGTTGGGCTGTTTATTTCTATCAATATACGCATTATAAATCTACTGAAAGTGGGAGAGAAGCTGGCATGTGATGCTTCAACTGATATCATTTGGTCGCCTTATAGCAGCGCTGGCACTAGGCCATTCTTGCAACATCTAGCTCCCAACTAAACCTTGTACTCTTCATGTAACGACTGAGCTCGGCGAGATGGAGACGTCATTCTCCTTTAACATGTGAAATCAGCGGATTTAACACGGGGAATTGCCCCATCTGTGAGCTGTCAATTCTTCTATTACAGCCAATTCTCCGCTCTGGCTTGATCCCGCTGGAATTGACAAGCCCAAGCACGTGGTGGTGAATTTGGCTTGGCTGGAGAACCTATTTATCCTATTATCACGCTTCCTACTAAGCATCATTGAAGTGCGATGCACGCTTCGATCATCGCCCAACAGGGCGTTTGCTAGTGTGAGCTACTGCAGTAATTATTCCAGCAGTAGAGTAGTAGCGGTAGTGTCGCATGACACTGGCGACAAATAAAAACAGCCTGTAATACGGCTGCGCCCATGCCTGTCAAGCCACACCGCCAAGCCACACCGCCTCAGCCACTGTTGCCCGGCCCACGCGTCTTGCAGTAAACAATTGTATTTTGAGCCTTCTCCACACCGTTAACTCAAAGCCTAAGCAGCGCAGTGGCTCCATGCGAATACATCTGCATGGTCAACATTCGAACCAGGGGGGGTCCAAAGGCGAAGTCAACAGTGAGACCTACCATTTCGCTTCTGCACGCTCCTTCCTCCACCAGCGTTTGAACCATTCTTGCCGACTTTGCTACAAACTTTCGATCGTTGGAGCGCATGCTCCTACTGTTTTGACGCGACTCCCGATTTTTTTCCGGGTTCTATTGTTTTTTGTTACGATTTGATACAGCAGAGTTTCATTTTTTGGCATCATTATAATGGATACAGCAGAAAACCAGGTTCGCCCCCTTCCGCACACACATGGATCAATACGGTAGAGGGAGAAAATCGCGGGGGCTAACAGTTGCTAATTCTACAGACCACGCGGATCGCCAAGATCAGTCGCTTGCCGGGGCCGATAACGAACGCTGGGAGTTTGACCGAATGGAGCGAGTCTCAACAGAATGCCCGCACTCAGTCTTCGATCCCCGCGCCCACCGGGATGAAGAACCTAAAGCGCGAGCTGCCTCAGTCCGGTAGAAAGAGAATCGACGATCACAAGTGCTACGGCATGCTAACATTTCCCAGCAACTCAACCCGAGCCGAAGCGACGACCTCTCTCCGAACGTGCGCTTGAATATCCATCGAAGCCTTCTGCGATTGCCACACCAAAGATACCACGATCCACAGTCAAAGGCCAGACGTTAGCCAGCATCTCACAAGTGAGGAACCCAAGAGCAACTTCATCTTGTTGGCGAACCAATACTGATATCCAATAGCTCAAGCGACCGCGCCCAGCTTCAGCCCTCGCAAACCCGACACCAATCAGCAACTTTGCTAAGAGCATCGGCCCAGAACGAAACAGCGCTCTAGATAAACCATCCATCCCTAGACCGAACACACGTGCGAGTCATGCGAGGTCGGTAAGCCAACTTAGCCGGCCTCGTTCGGCATATGGTCATCGAGAGGAGGAAGAACAAGACCAAGATGCGAAGCCTAGTAATGGTACGGCTAAATCCGAGCAAACAACAAGCTTCACTTTCAACGCCCTTTCCCACCGCAAAATCAGAACTACCAAATCTACATCGACCTTGTCAACCTCAAGAGAAAGTTCTCTGACAACGAGACTCAAAAATCTTTGTATTGAGGAGGAAGCCTCATTTCGCAGCACAAGTCAAGTGACAGCTTCGCCTCCGAACATTGCATCTGCTTTGAACAACATTTCTATTCACCGTCCCGGCAATGAGAAGAGAAGCAACAAGCAATCATCTTGCGCTTCGGCTGCCGTACAGGGAACCTAGGGAGGTCTCTCGATGACGCCAAGCGACAAGCAGGTGAAGCGGCAGGTTGAAAAACTTCAAGGCTGTATTGCTCTTTTCAAAGCCAACTCTCCCAACAAATCCCCTGTCAAATCACCCATGCGCAATAATTATTTAACTAAGGATTCTAATTTGACTGGATTTGTAGCCTTTGATGTGGACGGTCGAGTCGGCGATATCGAGTCGCAGTTTAAAGAGCTAAAAGCAATGGTGGACACCACACTGCTCGATAGAAAGGGCATGGATGATGCTCTAGACTTGGCCAAGAAGCGAGGTACGAGGGTGGTGATTTCTAATAGTTTGCGGCAGCGCTAATATTTGTTGCAGTTTCGGAGCTTGAAGGAGAAAAATCTAGATTGGAAGGCAAGGCCGAATCTCTGAGGACAGATCTTGACGTTTCGAATGAAGTCAAGCGAAAGCTTGAGCACGAGCTTGAGAAATTGGAATGGGATCACTCCCGGCAAATCGATGACCTTACCAGAAAACACAAGACCGAACTCGAAGATCTCTTACGCCAGCACTGTACCGCAATGGATGACTTGACTCGGGAGCTAGAACGCTTAAAAACGCAAGAGGCAAACGAACATCAGCAGAAGATTGAAATATTAACAAAGCAGCACCAAGAAGCGCTACAAGACGAGCAGCGAAAAAGAGAGCAAGAACTCCAGAGTTTACGAAGCAAAGTGGGCAACGACCAACAGGAGATGGAGATTGTCCTGCAAAAGAAAGATCGAGAGATGCGAGAAATCCGAACAGAGACAGAAGGCACACGGTCGGATCTCCAGCGCGAGAAGGCGCTTACCAGCAGCCTCCAAACGAGCATATCCGAGCTTTCGGCTTCAAACACAACACTAGAAGCGAAGATCAACTCCCTGCGATCCCAGGTCGAGTTCCTCGAATCCGACACCAAGGCGCAATCCGATGCTTTCTCTGCCATGGAGTCTAGGCTTCAAGACGCATTACGAATCGCTGAGGAGGCACGACAAAAGTTGATGAAGGAAGAAACTGAACGACGCATTCTTTTCAACAAATACCAGGAGCTCAAGGGCAATATCCGCGTCATGTGCCGAGTTCGACCGCCTCTTGGAGATGGCGAAGGTGAGGTCGCCCAGCTGTCGTATCCTGATGACAAGACTTCTGCCGAGATTATGGTGGCCGGACCAGAAGAAAAGTCCAGCTTCGGAGTCGTTTCGAGGAAGAATTACCCATTCGAATTCGATCGAGTATTTGCGCCTGGCGTACGAAACGATGAGATATTCGACGAAATCTCCCAGCTGGTGCAGAGCGCCTTGGATGGTTATAACGTGTGCATTTTCTGTTACGGCCAAACAGGATCAGGCAAGACGTACACAATGTCGTCTCCTGATGGCATGATTCCTCGAGCCACGCACATGATCTACGATACTGTAACGCAATTGAAGGAGAAGTCGTGGGAGTACACCATGGAAGGCTCCTTTGTCGAAGTTTACAATGAAGATCTACATGATCTCTTGACTCCCAACGAGCATGCCACAAATGGTCGGCCATCAAAGAAGTTGGAAATTCGACACGACGAACTCCGGAAGCAGACTACCATCCTGAACTGCAAATCCGTTCGACTCAACTCTGCCGATACAGTGGAGTTGATGCTAGAAGAAGCACAGAAGAATCGATCTGTAGCAGCTACCAAGGCCAATGAGCGGTCTTCTCGGTCTCACAGTGTTTTCATCCTGAAGCTCATTGGTGAGAATTCGGCAACGGGCGAGCGGTGTGAGGGCACTTTGAACTTGGTCGACCTGGCGGGCTCAGAGCGCTTGAAGCATTCGCAAGTCGAGGGCGACAGGATGAAGGAGACACAAAACATCAACAAGAGTTTGAGCTGTCTTGGGGACGTGATAGAGGCACTTGGAAGGGGCTCAGGCCATGTTCCTTATCGAAACTCTAAGTTGACACACTTGCTGCAATACAGCCTGGGTGGAAACAGCAAGACGCTCATGTTTGTCATGGTATCACCTCTAGAGACCCATCTGAAGGAAACGTTGACCAGCTTAAGATTTGCTACAAAGGTAAGAATTGAATTCACTATGGAACCCGTCTAGCTTGTTTGACTAACTATTGTCAAGGTACACAACACACACATTGGCACCGCAAAAGCAACCAAAAAGATGAAGGGAGAGGCATGAACGAAAGTCAAGTGTCTTAAATTGTAAATTAGTTTCATACAGCGGAAAACGCGGGTTGACTTTTTGGCTTTTGTGGGCACATTTGCATGTGCCCTGGGGAGTTTACTTTTATACCATGGTTCGGCGGCGTGTTTGGAATGGCTTGTGAAGGGTCTTGTGACAAATGGATATCATACGGCAAGGGTATATATGGTTAAAGGGTATGATTTTTTACGAAAAAAAAGATGGTTGATGACATTTGCGCCGTTTTTTATACAACTTCTTTGATCCACGGATGATAGAACTTGATGCGCCGCTCGGTTTTGCTCGAGTTGACGAAATGCGAGTTGTCTGGAGTTTGCATCGCCTGCCAAAATCGGGATCAGCAAATTCTAAGCCAGATGGCGGCTTCTATGATGCAATATTATAATACGAAGCAATGAGCCGCTTTTTGGGGCGGGGATCTTTGCATTCTGTGTCTCTTAGACGCTGTTGGGGTTTAAGCTTTGACGTGACTATTGCGTGAGTGTCATGAAGTCGCTGTGGTGATGTCATCCGCCGCCGCACTTTGAGTTACCATTGCAATTGAGTATTTAAATGGAGGCTGCTGGAAGATGGCTGCTGAAAGATTAATCAATTCAACAAAGACATTTGCTTGCAATCAATCACTGGTTTTGAAAGCAAAATTGTTAAATATTACAAAGATGCCTACTCTGCGAGAACGCAAGAATCCTAACCCTAGCAAAGGCACCAAGGTATGTGCATCATCTCTCCTGATTAGATTTAACGAATCCCTTATTAATGTGTTTTCTTAATAGGTCGACTTGGGCAAAGACGCTCCAGTTAACCAGGAAGCCGCGGGTCTTGTGAAAGGGGAGTCGCTCGCCGCAGAGTCATATGAAGAAAGCGGCGAATTTGTTCAGAATCGCAATGCCCAGCCTGAAGGCGTGTCGAGCTCTGGTCAGAGCGAAGGAGCCAGCGGTCAGAAAGATACTAGTTTTCTAGAAGATGCCGCCAACCTGCAAAAGTCTGGCGGTCGACAACAGGCAAAGAGCGCTGTTGCCGGCGCGGCGCCCGTCAAAGACACAAAGCGCCCGCATGGGAAGAACATTAAGGAAGGGATTAGTTACGACGACAAGGCTGATGCGAAGAAGGACAAGAACAAGGACAGTGACGGGCTTCAGAGGGCGTTGAGGGCCGAGCCGGGGAGTGAGGATGATCCGAGTCGGTTGGCGGAGAGGCAGATGCTGCAGGGGAATAGTATGAGTGCGGGAGGAGCTGGGCCGAGGCAGAGTGAGATTTCAGGGGAGACGAGGTACGATGTGTTGAAGAATGAGGTTGATTCGTGAGTTGATGCTGGAGAGATGAGTATGGTTGTTTGAAAGATTGTGTTTATTAGTGATGATAGTTTATCTGGACTAGGTTGGAACAGCAACAACCAAAGACATCGTGGAGATTATGATTCAAGAAAAAGTAACAACAAACGATATCTGAGCATAAGTATCTGTACAGCAAATATCATATTTTTTTTTAGATATCTCCAGCATTGCCGGTATTTGGCTGCCTGATCAGCAACCTTGTGTTAGTGTATGCAAGTTCCCGCCACTGACGGCGAATCGTGAAACGGGCAAGCTAGGCACCAGCATTTCCAGCTTTGCCGAGCCTTCCTGGAGGACGACGCAAGAAGAAAAAAACAGGGGCGAAATTGATTGTTCAGCTTCTCTTCGTGTCTAGCTATATAGTGGTATCTGTAATGCAGATGCATGCACCTTGGGGTTAATCCTTTCGACCGCTGTTTATGAGAGCGGTTTGCTTCTGATAATGACCAATACGTTGTAAGAAGCTGCTGCTTGGGAGAGAAGATGCAGTAAAGCTGACGCTAATTAAATGTTATGTGCACAGGTGGCTGCGCCAAATATTTGATCGATTTCACTCATTTAGAATATTCGCTTTTCGAGACGGAAACCATCTTGAGGACGCGTCTAGTCGTCACGCCAAGGCTTCGATGCCGGCGATGCCAGAGGAGAAGTCGATGCTGCGACCGCTGCAGCAACCAGAGACGGATTCAAGACACCAGCAGCGAGGTGTCGCCAAATCATCCAGCGCAGATGCGCCGCCGAGGGAGGGAATCGATGCGCGGGAGATGGAGCATCAGCGATATGGAGAGGCGCAGCCGCAGCTTGTGCCGAGCGATGTGATTGAGACGATGATGATGGGCAAGGGACGGAGGGGGGAGGGCCTTGGGGGCGTGTAGACGAGATGAGATACCAGAGCGATTTTTATCGAATTTTTTTGCGTTGGGATGGATATCAAGATTGAAACAAAGAGGCTGTAGACTGCATAAAGATATGATAGAGTGTTGTTGATTGATACCAAGTTGGTAATGATGTTGTTTGAGATTGCCCAATCTGGCGCTTTACTGGCTACAGGGTGGGCTGGTGCGAATTTAAACGAGAGCAGAACAGACGCAATACAAGTAGCGCGATGATATTTGGATAGTAAATGATTATGCTTAAAGATATACAAATTTAAATACAATTCAAGGAAGAGGGACTGTCTCTTCGTCCCAAGAAGAATTCTAGATCTGCGCACCAGCAGTAAAGTTCCGTAACAAGATCGAGACATGCCATAATGGCCCCTCAGCCCGCAAAGAAAATCCGCAAATTGTATAAAAGATCCATCTCACATCATTAATGGGTATTTTCCTCTCTATGCCTCTATTCTGAAAAGTTCCAATACGCCAGCAAACAATGACTTGATTTCTTCTTCTGCGCCCTCAGTCTCCCAAACCTCCTTCATCAATGTCTCCGCCACTACCCCCTTGGCATCGCCTCTGGGAATTTTCAATGCCACAGTTGCTTCAGCAACATTCATCCTCAAACCCTTCAAAATCTCCCGCAAATGAATCTCAGCTTTACCACCCCCTCTGGCTCCATACGTGACGATTGCAGCGGGCTTCGCGCTCCATTCATGGAATACATAGTCGAGCGCATTCTTCAAACTCGACGGAACAGACCAGTTGTATTGTGGCGTGACAAAAATGAAGCTGTCGTATTTGCGGACAAGAGCTGACCATGCGCGAGTGTGTTCATACTGATAGTGTGGTGTGGGATCATCAGCTGGTAAGTAGCTTGGTACGACGGGCTCGTTGTACAGCGGGAGGTCTAGAGTTGCCAAATCGAGTAATTCCACCTTGGCGGTAGTCTGAGGAACGGATTGGATGATGGAGGCGACGTAGCCGGCGATGAAGGGGTTGATGCGGTGAGGGCGGGTGCTGCAGATGACGACGGCGATTGCTTTGGGGGCTGTCATGATGAATGGATGTCTTTAAAGAGGAGTGAAGTTGGGAATGACTCTTCAATCCGAGGCCAAGGCTATGAGATATAAAGATGCCTTATCAGATTGGAAACATCACTATCAACGAACCCAACAATATAAAGTCCGGTCGATAAAGTCCGGTCGAGTGGAAAGTCCGGTCGAGCAACTTACACACTGGACTACTGCTATTGAAATCTCCTGTCGCTCGGTCGTTGACTTCGGCTTCCGTTTTATTCTTCATCTTGCTGGTGCCTGATGTTTTATGCGGCTATTGCGGACCGCAACGCCATGTTGGATATCTACATGAGACTAAAGTCAACATGAAATAAAATCACCCTATTCTTTAGTTTGTTTGCTAGTTACTGGCCTTCTAATGGTTAGAGGAGCGGTAGCTGTACTGCATTGTTTTGAGACAGAAGTTGTTATAGTCAACTAGTTGCGGTTGACTATAATGATTTCCGTCTCAAGACGAAGCGACCCGCTGGCTTGATGGGCTAGATCTCTCAACATAGATCCCTATCAAAACTTATATTCGACAGTTGCCATCTTTTCGAAAGCTACGGCTCTCGAATCCTTATTTACTTTTGCCGTATCACATGCACCGGCCTGGCCTATCGCATATACTAGCTGTTTCCTGAAGCCCTTTAATGTTTGCTCTTCTAGTGCTATTTGCGGCTGCTGCGGGCCGCTCGTAAAAGCTTCTATAGTTATGTACAAGATTTTCTATAAACTCCGTTTTATAGTTTATTGAGTCACAGCTTTATACTATTTTTACTTCTAGAGTCACATCATTGTCGGGCGCTGAGTTGCGATATGCGATGCTGACGTTACTGATCCGGCACTAACAGTAAATGCCGATCCCACTTCATAATCCCCTCCATGTCGATCCTTCTTGCAACTATTATAACATTATTTATCTCTAGCCTTTAACCGCTCAAATATTGCGCAGCATTTTTTCCTATTACAAGCTCTCATAAATTTCTTACCTCTAGCAATGGGAGAACAAGCCATTATACAAGGGCCTAGCCAGCTATCCCCGCTGGAGTGGATTATGCCACGCTCCTACATCAGCCAAATCCTCTGCTTCCCATCGTCGAATCCTCGAATATCCGAAGTCCTCCGAGATGGCCTCGCGGGCACATTAGGAGATGTCCCCTATCTAGCCTCCAGAATAATGGCCCGAGCTCATCCCAAGGGATCCGTTGCCTTGAGCTCGCCGTGTGACTCACTGAGCGACTTATTTCACGTCAATACCTACACGGATGTTGACTATGATGCCCTTCAGACTGGCGCTTTTCGACCATCTGTTTTTGATGGTCGGAGCTGGTTTTCTGCCGATGTCGGCCCGGGCAATACATCCCCTAGCCCGGTCTTTCGCGCAGTCTTGACGCTGGTTAAGGGAGGATGTCTGCTTGCTGTCAGCCTGCATCACCAGACGGCCGACATCACAGCATACGGCTCATTGTTGAAGATATGGGCATCTCATTGCAGGACGGGCTCATCTGAGGGTATTGGTTTTGACCCGAGCTGGTTAGATCGCACGGCGATTGTGAGAAGCTCTCACGATGCACCCGCTGATACGCCGCTGCTTCTCCATAAAGAGGAGAGTCTTCCTTCTAGCCAACCATCAAAACCTGCCAAGCTGGAGACTCAATATCTCAGATTCTCTGGAGAGTATTTGAAGCGTTTAAAAGCCGAAGTAAACAGACAATTGCCTGATGGGACCGCATGGGTTTCCACCAGTGACGTACTAACTGCGCTCCTCTGGGGCTATATCATTCATTCTGAGTTCTCAGATGATAATACCACTGCAGATGGTAACTTGTTTATGCGTATAGCAGTTAATTCTCGCAGTCGCTATGAGCCACCACTTCCCAAGGAATATCTCGGCTCGTCTTTTGGTGTGACGCTGGTGACCGCCAAGAAAGCTGATCTCGTCGCCATTGGAAGCTCAACCGAACAGAAAGTCTTTACACCAGAAATCGCAAATGTGGCTGCAGCTGTGCGGCAAAGTATTAATGTGATTAGCGAGCCAGCTATGAACCGCATAGTGAGCCATTTGGCTGCCCAGGACGACGTCTCGAGTCTCAAATTATGCGAACAGGCTGCTGACGTTTCCATCGTCTCTTGGGCAGATGAAGGAGTATATGAGCTCGATTGGGGCGCTGAACTGGGGCACTGCGAAGCTGCGAGACTATCATCGTTGAAAGGGAAGCGGTATCCGGTTGTATTTCCCAGACTTCCAAATGGCGATCTAGAAGTTCTTGTTGCTTTTGACGAGGAGTTGATGAGCAAATGGCAAAATGCACATGAGCGGAGTCCTTGGAAGGCGTAGACACATATCATAAATATCACACGAGCAATGTAGAGTCAAAAGAAAAAAAAAACGTTGGTGATATAGATGTTTATAGTCCCGTAAAAAGGTCATCTAAAACTGATGATATTACATAGGTTTAGCATTAAACCATATACACGAATGAAACTGGTGCTACCTCTAAAGTACGCCAAATCACTCGGCATCTACCTTTGCCGCAATACGAGACTTTGAACGCTCCTTTTCCTGTCGCTCCATCGACTCAGTAATCGCCTTGATTGCTGGATCCAAATCCGCCAACTTGATACCCCTCTTCGATGGCGTCCATCCGAGCTCGACAGGGAACCTCTCCTGCTCAAACCACGTTCGCAAACGGTCCTTGGGGGCTTGATACGCTGACAGAGGAGGGTTGCTAGTCGCATCGGGAACGTTGTCCGTCATCATCACCAGTACCATTGCGGCCTCAAAGAGGGCTGCGTCGAATCTGGCTTTGGAAAGCATGTTGGGATGCGATTCTGCCTGGACACGCAGCCGAGACTTTGCGATGGAGTCAATGTCGATGTGCATTGCGGGACTATCGTCGAAGAGACTCTCGATTCGATGCACATTGGGCCTGATGTGTGGATTCTGAGATGTGTAGTCATCGCGAGTGAGAGAGGCGATATGTTGCAAGATGTCTGGCGCATTCAGATCATGGAGATTAAACACATCGTGGCCCCAAGCGTTAGTAAAATCCTTGACAGCGGCTGCAAACCCCGCCTCAACGTTGAGGAAGCTAGTAAAAACGTTTTCAATCAATGTAGCCGTAAGATTGCGGCCGTTGTGAGGCCTTTTGAGACAGTTTGTTAGTTTCAACGTCCAGATAGATGTTCGTAAATAGAGTGAAAGCTGGTCTTACAAATAGCCGTGGTTTGCTAGAGTGTTTAGCATAGGACACGGGCCGCGTGAATCGTGATCCCCAGGCGGCGTCCATGGTTGGACTTGAACACCGGCAGGCAATGCCGTAGCAAGGGCAGCAAACGAGATGGCAGCGAAGAAAAGCATCATAACAAATACTACTATGGGTCAAACGGGCAATAATGATATAGATGAGACCGGAGTCAGTGAAGCTAATGAAGATCTGCAAAAAAGACAAAACGCAAATTCGAGAGAGAGAGACCTCGCCCTTTTAAAGCTCCAAACAACACCATCAACCAACAAACTATCAAAAGGGAAAAACATTACTGTTGCTAGTTCCCGTGATGTTGTGTCTCTCCGTCAGCTTGCATCCCGCGGCAAACTCGGGATTCTCTCCTGAGACATCTCGTTTGAAAGGAGGCAATTTGCTTCTTCTTTTAAAGCCTCTGCATCTCAACGCTCAAGGGTTTAGAGGTGCAGTAGCGCGATCCACCCGATCCAGGCGCCCGTTTGGCCTGGGAAAACGGCCTGCTCATATCTACCGTACGCCAAATTGTACTTGGTAGTTGGGCCGATTCATCTTTCTCCGATCTAAACGATCCACCTGAATGTTTGGGGCTTTGAATTTGTCATTCTGCGAGCCGCAGTTGGATCTGTAGTCCGCTTTTATAGGGCAAGATTTAGTATGTACTGCTGATTTGGAGAGAAGTTCAGTGTCTTACGAGTCAGTAAATCAAGGGTATCTGTATGTACCATGAGAGCAGCATGATATTTTACGACATAAGAACTCTTTGTCTACTTGTACAAATAACTTAAAAATAGCTTCTTGATGCTGAAGATGTAGATGTAGCTTGTCAAAGTAGCGGTAAAATTTATTCCAACTATCCCATCTGGCAGCGAATCAATACATTGAGTCTCATCTATTTTAAAAAGAGGGATCCTTGGCTCTTACGGTGTGTGCATAATAATGTAAACAAACTTTGTAAACACTCGCCCAGATCAGGAATCGATATCGGCAGCCGGAGAATTGACACGAACCGTCTAATCAAGGGCGGATAAGCGGTTAGATCTTAGTCTAAAACCGGCTCCCTTAAACGGCCAATAGAAGCGTAAATCATGTCCAATCGGTTGACTTGTCTGGGGCAAAAGACAACATTCACCCTCAGAGGGTATGTATTACAGGTATTGCCACAATGACAAATAACTCGAATCGTACGGGGTCTTGTTTACGGTGACTAAACACTAAACCATGTCTTGAGAGGCCATTCTCCTCTTCAGCTTATTAGGTAGTCCACAATATTAAGGTACGTTGGACGATCCCCATCTCCAGCCGCGGCTCCACATCCGGCGTCTTCGTTCCGTCTTCTGTCCACAATCAACGGTCACATGCTGCCCTGAGCGGAACGGTAGAGACAGACGCGGTTAGCTGGTGGATAATGATTGGGATATTTTTGTTATTCCCCAATTTCGGTATCTGAGAGATAGTAATCCCTCGCGAGTGGATTGGATCGACGTATAGGAGTTGATCCGATGTGGAGGAGGCCGGGCTCCCCTTGCAGCTGAAGCTCTAGCTTCCAGTGGCTAATAAGCGAAGGGATCAAGTCACAGCGAAATGAGCTTTATGAAGATGTTGGCAAATGTATCATATCTTGACTTGTATAAAAGCCAAGCTATTATATCCAATCGGAGCAATTCAATGGTGACGTGGCTGTTTGACTTGAACGTTTTAAGAATTGTACACATCAGAGCTGCCAAGAGAATAACATTCGAGATGCTTGTCTTGGACAGATAGTCCTTGCATATATGAGCCCCCAACTTTGCTGAGCCCCCATTCAGCCCTTCGTATAGTCAGACATTGCTATTTGTCATTACGGACCGCACGATGCCATGCTCCGAACCCCAAGGGAGAATAGTCACGCAAGAAAGCCCAGCCTTCAGGCCGTATTCTCTCGAATCATATCAATTTAGCCCCCAGCTCTGGAAATAACTTGTCTTAGCTTCTTAGTGATCTTCAGAATGTCTCAGTTGTAAATACAAATCTTGCGCGCCCCGGGACTTGGGACAGCTACCGTTTCAAATAATTTCAGTGAGTGGCTAAGAATGAAAAGACAAGGCTGAACGGAGGTTACGAGCCGTAGACGATTGAACAACGGGAGCCGAGCCGGAGAATTGAGATGGATTGGGTGATCAGTGGTGTTCTGGCTGGCATATGAGCAGCTACTGTCATCTATTGTCGATGGATGAATTGGCTTGAGAGGAACGCAGACATCCTTCTGCAGACACTGAAGGTAGAAAAAGATGTACTTGTCTGGGCGATTGGCAACAGTCATGCTTGCATGACAATCTTTGAATTGAGATGAAACCTCCGTACTGTAGAAGATTTCTGAACTATTTCAAGAGGGCTTATTTATAATATACAATAAAGAGCTGGAAAGAGTGGTATCGTTACTGTTTCTCTACTACACGCACATGGTAAAAGAAGAATACATGCAGTAAGGATGTAAGTGTTGTCGACATGCAACTGACGAGGCCTACATGTTTTGAGAGCGTCCATGAGAAGCTAGCTACTTGCTCCGTATCACAACGAGCTTGGATATGTGGAAGAAATATATCTGTCACAGATTTTAGGTTAGGAAGAAAATCCTGCTAGAGATGAGTTAAACGTCAACTGTCGCCTAGTCGCATCATCTAGCTGCATGTGGTTTATGTCAGCTACATGTGCCTATACCTATGATATTCTAATTATTGTCTAAGATGAGATAATTAGGCACAGTATTCAAGTATTCCGCCTCGGATCGCTTTTTATCAAGCGATATTATGGATAATCTACGCCCGCGTACGTGGCGATACGATAATGAAGTTCAAAAGTTCTACTCTCTACGAAATGGAGCTGTTGAGAGCTTGGGACTGTTCCGCGATCTACTTTTTAGTGGGCAATAGCGCTATATCTCCCCGCCACTTATTTTCGCCAGCAGATGGCACGTGCGTGCTTCATCTACAACCAGTGGCTTGCGACACCACCAGCGCTTCCCATTTACACGGAGACAAGTCTCTTTAAACTAGATCTTTTTTTGTGTTTCTTGCCTCATAGAGAGCGTTTATAAGTGTTAGTTGTGTTGTCTAAAAACTAGGTGCTTACACAACTGCCACCATTCCCACCGCCTCCAATAACCGGCATCTATCAATGGATCGCTAATTTACACCAACAGCAGGTGATACCGTTTAGCCGTCTGGTGCCTTTTGCTGTTCCTGCATGAGATGAAGGCTGGACACAGCCACGTGCTCGGGCTGCAGCACGTCCTGGGAGCTATATCAGCCGATGGATCCCAGGCACAGTTGAACCCAGGTACGGATGGTTAAGCATCACCGACAATGGCTTCGACTCACATCATGCTGACTCGTGCAATGGCAGCCGGCATCGTAGCCCAGGGCGTCTTGGTTGCCGGGGCGAATCTTTCACCTGTCGATACCTTTTACCCTCCTGGACTCAATAGCACTTCGTACATCACCAGCAGCGGACTGGGCACATATGGAGGCATCTACACAGCCCCTGCCAACGAGGCCTCACAGGGCTCGCCGTATGGAGTGTACGACTATTGCTCCATGCCACACCCACGCGTGAACGGCTATGAGTTGCCCAGTGATCGTCATGCCAAGCTGGTGTACTTGGAGTATATGCAGAGGCATCAGAGACGTACCATGTATAACTTGGCCCCAGGCGGAGAGGTAAGAAACTGTATTGTGAACATGCTCGTTGAGTAACTTCAATTGACAACTCAATCTTAGAATCAACCGTTTGATTGCTCATCCTTTGAGGCCTACTTATACGGCAGCCAAGCCCACGGTGCCAACGGCGTCCAAGCCTTTGCAAGCGTTTACACCGACCCGAGCAACCCTTTCGTAGATGCTCTGCCGTACATCAACTCAACTTGCTTTTTCCCTCAGTTGACCACTGGCGGCTTCCTCGACGGCATCCAGCACGGCAAAGATCTGTGGGCCTTGTATGGCGAAAAGCTTGGCCTCATCCCAAGTTCCCCCAACAATAAAGTATGGCTACGTTCGAGCTCCGCTACTCTTACCCAGCAGAGCGCTGGAGGTGTATTGCGCGGCCTCTGGCCTCATTACTCTGGTTCTGCGCCTCTTCACCAGCAAGCAGGTGTTGATACTGTCAACAGCGGATATCCTTGCAATGCCAGAAGCTCTATTCTCTCATCAATTCAGTCTACCGATGAATGGAACGAGCATCTCAGCGTCACCGCCGAGCTGAGGCAATCGCTAGGAGACATCCTCGGCGCCACCAGCAGCGCCTGGCAGAGCACATTTGACCACTTTTCCGATAACTTTCAGGCTCGCCTCTGCAACGGATATGAGCTCCCATGCAGCTTTACCGACGCGTCCAAGTGCGTTTCTCAACAACAAGCCGAAGAAGTTTTCCGTGCAGGCGATTGGGAGTGGAATCATTACTGGCGCAACAATAGCTTGGTAACAAAATACATCCAAGTCACCGAAGGCCTCTTCATTGGCGAAATTGTTCGTCGTCTGCAGGCTGTATCGGGCAAGACGCAGAAATACGTCTACGCGCACACGTTCATCCACGATGGTGACATTGGTCCCATTTTAGGCGCTCTCGGGATCGACCAGCTGAGGTGGCCTGCCATGGCGTCCAACATTGCAATTGAAGTTTGGGAGACGACTGTCCAACAGAAGAAGGCTTACTATGCTCGTGTGCTCTACTCGGGGCACACTTTGCGCAGTATTCATGGCAATATGGACTGGATACCGCTGAACCAGTTGATTGACATTCTTCAAGTCTACGTGCCAGAGAATATTGTTGCGCTTTGTAATTCGTAGTCCATACAGCATAATGCTTTAGCGAATATACATCTCAATGAACCAATGAACAGTATCGAACATATAATGATAAAATTAGTCTTAAATTCTCTCTAAATAGCTGTCACAACTCCGTATTCACGTTAAAGCTCTGGGAAAACCCGGTGGGAAAACCAAAGCTGAGAAGGAGGCGCCTAAATGTCCAATATCTCAGTCGTCCAACGCCGGAAAATCACCAACTAGCTGATAAACGTCCCCATATTAGCACAGGAGAAGAGAGGAATGCGGCAAGTGTAGTCCAAAAAAGCACAAAATATCCACTCAAAAGCCGCCAATTGTATAGTCATACTGGCTTCTGCAAATCTTTCAGACTTTTCTTCAGGCCTTGAGCCTCCGCAGTCAACTTTGCTCGTCTCGCAATCTGTTTCTCTGACTCGGAGCCAATCCGGAGCAAGTCTTCATCTGAAAGCTGAGACACGGAATTCGGACAGAAAGCACTTGGGAGTGTCGCCATGATATGGCGCTCGATGACTTGCCGAGCGACGTTGTCAACAAACGTCTTCATTGCGACCTAAGAGTTACTGTCAGCATTATGTAAATCTGAATCAATATGGGACCTGTTCGCACCTTGTAGTAAGATTGAAGCTCTAAAATAGCGTTCCCGCACGCCTGTTCATCCATATCCACCGTGATATGAGTCTCAAGTGCAGCAATAATCTTCTCGATGCCAACTATGACGGTGCCGTCTCCATTTTTCGTCCCTTGATTACGTAGCTCTGCTCGAACTTCCTTCCCCATAGCCTCCTTTGCAATGTCCGCTCGAGCTTTCTGGACATTGTCTGTGTAATAGTGGTTATAGGTCAGTGGAGCGCGTTGCTCGTCTTCAATCAATCTTTCTAGCTCTCCCAACGCGTTCGTTCCTGTATTCTCCAGCCATTCCAGTAGTATCATATGGATTTGGTCACGCATGCTGTCTTCGACAATTAAGCGTTCCACGGCAAGCTTGATCCATTGTGTCACCGCCCTTAGGACATTATGAATGTGAGATGTGGCAATACCAGGCCACAGAATCGACTGTTCTCGGAATAGTTCTGCTAAAAACGCAGCGTTATAGTTGCCTGGCAACTCTTTTCCTCTGGTACGTATATAAATCTAGATGTATGTTAGACAAAGTATCTCCAAGCAATAGGATGCCGGCATAGCTTCTTGGGTCTGGTTGTTTTCTGGGCGGTCGGTCTGTCTGGCGCTTGATCGAATGAGGATCGTCGATGTTTTGCCTGTGGATTTGTATTAATGACGGCTGTTCTGACAACACCTGATCATAAGGCAATCATACGCTTTGAGAATGTTTCAGATGTTTGAGTCGTGCTGCCTTGGGTAATCTCGCGTTGGTAATCAATCGTCGAAGGTGACAGTGTCTGAAAGCGGCATCAATCCTATATCGGGACAAACGCTTCAAAGAATGGGCCGATCTCGTATGAGCTCTTCGTCGCAGATCAAGGAGATCAGAAGAGAAGTGATGAAAGAAATGTGTTCTCATTCTGACGTTGAGTTGGGGACGTAGGAGTCAAAGGAGATGGTGTGTCAAATGTGGGCAGGTGGCAGGCAAGGCTTCACGCACCTTCCCCAGACGTTGGGCAAGTGACTCCCAACAAACAGCCGATGACTTTGACATCAACAATTCTTCAGCTGCTCGTCACCTGGCAGTCACCTGCGGCTGTCATGGCAATTCACAGACAAAAGAACTACCGCCGCGGAGTGCTATTAAATGGCGAATAGATAACCAAGATAAGAATGCTAGCAAAAACAAAGTTATGTGTACTTTGTTTCGAAGTCATGTTCATACTCCAATTATAGACTGATAGAAATCGCAATGGGACGGCTATGAACATGATTCTATTGCACAACTAAGAGGATTTCCTGCTTCTCCAAGAGCGAGAGATATGCGTCTATGTATTTATCAGCATAAAACGTAGCTCAAACGAATATTTATTGGGCAGGTACTTACAAGCGCAACGCCATCGGCTCCCAACCATCTTCAATGCGCGCTTTAGAAGCTTCACATCTTCCAAAACAGTAGCCGTCGGAGACTGGTGAGCAATTCTCAACTGCATCGAAGCCACTTTGTATACTAAATGCACCAGAAAAGGGCTGGCGACGTCACATATTTCCTGTGCAACTTCTTCGTCCTTGAAAATTGAGATCATATGAAGGGTTGCTTCTGAAATCAGAGTGCTTTCCGCAGAGAGAGGTGCGCCTGAGCTCTGTGGCTGTTTATCACAAAATGAGTCGTCGAGCGCAATAATACCACTGCGTTGCGTCGTTAGCAGCGTATCTGAGAGAGCAAGGAAACATAATGTCAACAGCCTTACCTGTAGCATACCGCTGACTGGCTGCAGTATTCCAGCCTTCTCATTGATGCCTCAATGTTGGAAACATTTACAAGTGCAAATATCGTGCGTCGCAATTGAGAAGTTTCGCTTGATCGCCTTTCAGATATGTAGCGTAGGACTTGGCTGAGCAGATGGGCTGCTTGAGAGAATCGCGCAAACAGTCCCAGATGATAGCTATTGGCTGTCGCCAGAGTGTATATATGACCCGGGTCAAGTTCCTATAATGATTATTTAGCGATGCCCCACAAGAAGAGACTGATATGCCGAATCACTTACCCCCTTGTCCCATGCCTCATCATTTACAGGTAAATAGCTATCCAGACCCGCATCTGGCGTCATCAAGTGCCGTTGAGGATCACATAAGTTGAGGTATCTGTAAGCAACATTAACACTCAGTCGATAAATAACAGAAAAAGAAGCGAAGCTGAGAAAGAAGCAAGTGCTCCACCATATCCGTATGCATACCTATCAAGCACCAAGATGGCCCACCAAACTCTGCGACGTTCCTCTTCTTCGATCCACTGAGAATTTGGGGTACTTGGAAAAAGAATAGATTTGTCAATCCCCAATGCTACTGCGTAGCGAGCGCATGATCCGATAGACAGAAACGCCGCAGGGTAGATTGCCTGGCCCAGTTCGTAGAGTGCAATGAGGACGGCCGCCTGCAGGACTAGGGTTGATAACACCCCAGAACTCTGCAGCTTAAAGTGAAATAGCTTTACCGCCTCGTATAAAGCGGTATTCAAAGGCGTCGCGCGTGTGGAGCAGAGTTTCATAGACAGCACCAGCAAGTATAACTCAGCTTTCTTATAAGTCAATCGACTCAGGAGCGTACTGGAAAATCGAGGCTTCGATATAATCGGCATCCACATGTAGACAGATTTGAAGAACCGATCGGAAACGGCTTGAATGTCCAGTACGCCCCCAACCAGTTCAGCTATTTCATCTGTTACTGCCACATCCACATGATCTACCGATAACTGCGCCCGAGCAAAGACGACGGGATCTAGAAAGCGCTCAGCGATGAAGCTGGAATTGGGACAGCTGAACGATGCCTGATATGGCTTTTCTTTCTCTTTCTCAGTCGCAAGTACTGAAACCTGGTAGATGACGGGTTTTCGCGGGGGAGATAATGCCTTGGCATAATTCTTTGCCTTTCCTCTCCTCCGACGACCTGGGTAGTTGCAGGTAAGATTTTTCCTATACAGTTCCCCAGGTCACTAATTGAGACTGCGCGCAAAACTAATAAATAGACTTACTGGGCGCAAAGCGTGCACTCGGGGTATACTTTATCGCATCTACGTTTCGACAGGCGGCACGCTGAGCAAGACCACTTCAACGCCAAGCTTTCCATGCTGTCTTTGGTGGTCATGATGAAGGCGCTGATGAAGGTGCTGATGACGGGCTTTCGGACTTTGCGGGATGTAAGAAATTGGGAATACGCGGCCTTATAAAAAGGGGCGCGGGAATATGCGGACTTATAAATCGAGCTAACAACGCCAACGCTCCGGCGCTTTTACTAGATGATTACTATACGCCCGCTTCATTCACTTCCCGTGAATAGGATGAAGGGCTCTCCATCGACGAAAGGGTTTGGTCTTTGGCTGGCTCGTTATTCTCGATTTCCCTCGTATGGGTGAGAATACCATAGTTGACAGTCAGCGAGTTGCGTCCCTTCTCATGTCGAGACTCTGACAAAAGAAGCGTTCTATACAGTATAAGGCGTTAGAACATGGCCATTGGAGGATATCCCCAGTCAAATTAATTATAGTAATCTAGCGGGACTCGCGGTAAGTACCGAAGCTAGTCCCCGATTGTGTTTGTGTTGCTTTGCATACTCTCTGGATTCCAAACTTTAAAGAAAATTAGACAGCAGCGTGTGTGATTTATGTCTGAACATATTTCCGAGCTTACAAATGGCTTGTATCGCATGTAACGAGTTTTGGAGAAGGTGATTTCTCATTCTTAGATGACTAAACGCCGGTATCTTATAATTCCAGGTGATGAATGTATTTGCTTAATTATTAATGTTAATACTCCTCAGTCCAGAGATTACTTATTGAACCTCCATGCTATTGAGCATCTTCAGTCTCTCCGTGCAACTTCAGCGATACCTCATGAACATGTTGGCCCAGATCCCTCTCCACAGGGCCATCTTGCTGCAAGCCCATCTCCAGCAGAGTCTGGACTCGCTTCGTGGCCTCGGGCCAGTTGCAAGAGTTAGCAAAGATGTTTAATGACCCCTTGAGATCTGACAGGCTAGGCAATCCGGCGCGATCGTTGACGGCTTGCTTGGTTTCCACCAACGGCTTTTTATCAAACCCAGCCACCCGGAAGGCAAAGTTGTCTACAAAGACAGACAACTCCGAGTCTTTAATGGCACGATTAATGTACCCGTATTGAGCAGCGGTCGCAGCATCAAAATCTTGACTGCTCAACAGAATCTCCAAAGCTCGCGAGCGGCCCACCACCCTTGAAAGCCATTCGATCCCGCCACCACCGCAAACAAGGCCAGCGCCGACTTCTGGCTGACAGAATACAGCCTTCTCGAGGCTAGCATAACGAATATCGCACGCAAGAATGAATTCGCTGCCAAGACCACGGGCGCGTCCACGGACTTCGGCAATTGTAACTGCGGAAAGGCGGGCAAAGCGTAGTACAAATCCAGGCCACTCGGTTTCTGGAGCGGCGTCTTCGCCTTCTGCGTTTTCTTTGCCTTGCCTCACTAGCAAATCATAATGGGCCATAAAGTAGTCCGGGACGGAACTATCGAAAACCACGACTTTGACAGCCGGGTCGTTTTCGAGCAGCTCGACGAGCGTCCGCAGTGCCTTATAGGTTCGCGGCGTAAAGAGATTTAATGGCGGAGCATTATAAGTTGCTCTCCAGTAGGCTGGGCTGATCTTGGTGAGCTTCAGGACGTCGTCAAACGCCCAAGGCTCTGGAACGTAAGGCATGATGATAACCAGAAAAGTTGTTTATTGAAGTAGGCTAAATATTTCTTATGCTATATTGTTTATTTTCTTTCCAACGTCGTTCAATCATCCTGCTGTGGTCTACGACGTCTTCTTATACTTTTTCATCAGCATTATAGGCACACATATCTCATTTCTTACCCATTACGAAACGTCGGTGATGTCCATATTACGGAACTTTGACCCAATACAAACACAGTACATTTGTTGGCATTTAGTATTATGTGAAATTAACGAATTGAACTCGCCTACTGTGTTTAAACTTAAAATAGTTGTTATATTGTGATCCAAGGCTCAATAGAGTTTCTACTAGATGATAAATGGCACAGTATGTTGGCGTTTTGGGGCTTGAGTAATACACCCAGTGCTAACATGAATCGCCAGATGCTGACGGCTATTTTCCAAATTGAGCCTTAGCGGTTGGATCGAGGATCGTAATCGTCTTCTCCATCAGAAACTCATTCACGGCATATTTGCCATTGTTTCTTCCCCAACCGCTGTCCTTGGTTCCGCCAAACGGCACATTCGGCTCGTCATACTCTGTCAGATTTCCAATATGAACTTGCCCAGCCTCGATCTGCTTGGCGACCCGGATCGCTGCAAGGATATCACGACTGTGCACCGAAGCATTGAGACCGTGTAAAGTATCGTTGGCAAAGAGGACAGCCTCAGCCTCATCTTTGACAATACTAAGAATTGCAGCGGGGGAGAAAATCTCCTCGTGGAAGATGTCGTCCGTGGGCTTTATGTCGGTGATGATGGTCGGTGTCAAGCTGGACCCATCTGCACTGAGACTTCCATCGCCAATAACGAAGCGAGCTCCTGATGCGTGAGCCTTTTGCAAGAGGTCATAAGTTCTCTTAGCCAGTCTCTTGCTGCCAGCATAGCCTGCTCCGTCAGGAAAGTGTGTCTTGAGAGAAATCTTCATCTCCTGGATGAGCTCATCTGCAACCTCTTGAACCACGACAATGCGATCGGTGGACATGCAAATCTGCCCATGGTGCAAAAAAGCACCAAAGATGATCTTGTCGGCAGCGAGTTTAACGTCGGCATCTTTGAGAACGATGGCTGGGGCCTTTCCTCCCAATTCCATCAGTACAGGCTTCAAGAACTTGGACGCAGTTTGGCCAATGATTCTTCCTACAGCAGTGCTGCCAGTGAAAGCAACCTTGCGGATTGCTCGATGGGCAATCAAAGCTTCGGTCGTCGCAGGTCCATCTTCACGCGAGGCTTGAACTACGTTGATGAGACCCTTGGGCATACCGGCCTCCTCGAATGCCTCGACGAGAGTATGATGTGTTTGTGGGCACATCTCCGAAGCCTTTAGCACAACAGAGCAGCCAGCAGCAATAGGAGCTGCCAACGATCGCCCGCAAAGGATCATGCTGGCGTTCCACGGGGTGATTGTGAGAACAGTGCCGATTGGTTCTTTGTACACCAAAGCCAGTGCTCCAGGCTTCTCTAAAGGCGGGATTTCGCCTGTCGTGGCACTAGAGATACTGGTTGCTATCTCTCGGATGAATCTTGTCAACAGAAATGTGTTCGCCCGGCCCCAGGCCAGACTGCTCGACGTCTCCTCTACTTGCAGCTGAGCAAAACGATCCACCCAAGAGTCAATCACATCAGCCACCCGAAGAAGCAAATCCCGACGCTCAACATAGGAAGTGTTCTTCCACTTCAGAAACGCTTGGTGAGATGCTTCCACGGCCTTGATGGCTATCTCAGGAGTTGCGCTTTGAGCGTAGTGAACGATCTTGTCTTGACCATTAGACTCGACTGCGATTAGACGATTTGGATCCAGAGGCTCGGAGACTCCGTTGATTCTGATTGGGACGACTTGCTCGCCGTTGGGACCTGTAAGAAAAGGCATGATGAGTGATATCAAAGCTGTAATGCGTCTTGATATATTGTTGTTGTAGTGATATGAGTGGCTAATGAACGATGAACTGTGTTGGAAAAAGAATCAGCCTTTTACTGTGGACTTTTCGATGGTATTTGTACCATTTTCAACTTCACATATCCGTGCAAACTATTTCAGAGCACATAGGCCTCGTCATCCCGTCACACTTCAGTATCGTGACTGCATTTCCGACGAAAAGGATCCAAATCCAAAATGGCACAAGCTTGTCTCTCATTTCCCCTAAACAGCAACACTTCTGGATTCGAAATCGGATTTAGATTCCTTGCATAATCACTGGCAACTTTTTCCTTACGAGCGTCACTAAGAAATAGTATATCAGCATCGGCTTTATGGGCTTAAGCGAAGCAAGCGAGCCGGGTTGACTTGTGTAAAACACGAATCAAGATGCCGCACATCAATGCCGAAATGTTTGTTACTTTTAATGCCAAGAAACGAGCCCCCAGCTCCATCGGTAGGCATGACTTGTCACAACGATTCATTCCGGGACATGCGCAATGTTCAAGCTTAACTAGAGTCGCCTATTATTCCCCTGGAGCCTAATCACTAAATACTCCTACTTCTACGCGTACTGGATGATCCACATCGGCGCTTACGGAGAGTGTTGAGCATCCACCTTCGGCTTTCTATCTATTTCGGAGGACTGATATATCCGATATATGGCAAACCCGACAGTCTCTATATGTCAGCTGCTTTATATTCTTCAATTTTGCGTTGTAGGCTGCCTGCCTCTTTATGATAATGAACTGACTGCTGCTTCCTTTCGACTAGTCTCCGCTAACTCCTAGGCTATCCCAGTGCCAAGTATCTCGATCATTACCAACTAGCTATATTGATAATGATTACAAGATGCTTATTTCTTGGCAGAATATTGCTAACAAAGACCATGGAAGATGAAAGAAAGGGGTTTGAGTTCATAGACATCAGACTTATACACGAGGTAGATGCCGCTAGTCAAAATGGATAGTCTCCCTCTTTACAGTGTGAATAAACAGATATTTGCAGTGGAAACCTTGATTCTGATGAGCCAATAACCTAATGCCGTTCACTTCTCTAACAAACAACTGCAAGACACTTGTCTCGGAGGAGATCTATAGACATGAAAGGACAGGTAGAGGGTGTTCCAAGCGCAGCACAAGGTCCAGGAAATTATCAATTGCAGCCAAGCTTTCAGCAGTACATCTATAGATCAAGATGTAACTTTACGTGCAACTTAAGTAAGAACATATGTATATATAGACAGCTTACCGCGTTCATTTGGTTTCACCTATGATAGTCGCTACAGCAGTAGTATCAGTAGTGGTGGCAGTAGCTGTAGTAGCAGTAGCAGTGGTGGTGGTGGCTTAATTCTAGTGAGCTGATAGCCTTACTACATCCAATCTCATCCCGTATTGCCCAAACCGGAAAACTAACAACCTCAGTGGCGGCAACCCCGTCGCCTAGTAAACATTCACGATGGCAACGGACACTGATTGAGCAAACGCTGTATTTTATTACTATCTACCGCTTGGCCCCAAGAGGCTCCCAAAATCCAAACCGAAAACCAAAAAATCCAAATTCCCTGCAAAATCCATAATTCCAGCGTAATCCATAATTCCAGCTTAATCCATAGTCCCAGCATACTCCATTTCCCCCACAACAGTACCCAATTTCCTCCCATATCTCCAAAAGAGCAAAATGAAGCTCTCCTAAGCTTCCATTATGACATCTCCATCTTCAAAGGTGCACTCCAAATCCATGCCAGGGAGGCTCGCGTCCACAGCCTCGTCGGTAGGGAAGAAGAACTCGTACGCGGTAGCGTCGATTGCGAGCTCAACTTCGGGCAGTTCATCCAAGTTGGAATCGGTTTCGGCCTCCTAGACCTCCATGTCAACGTGGTAGATGCCGTTGGAGCCATCGTGAATCTCGACATCGTGAAGAATGTGTGGAGCCTCATCATCGCTCTCCGTAATGGTCCTGTAGCCAGAGGGCAGAGGCTGGGGGTCGCCACCAGAGAACATGGCATAGCGGTCGTCAATGGGCTCTTCATGTTGGTTGTTGCCATAGCGGATGCCGTCATCGCTAGCAGATGAGTCGGTATCATAGTGGGCTGAATCCTCACGATCCGAAGTTGAGTTGAGCGGAGTAATAGAGTCGTCTTCCGAAGCCGCCTCTCTGATTTCATCCATAATGAAATCGACTCCAAAGGTATCAATGTTTCGTTTAAGCGAATCCTCCCAGTGATCCTTAACAAGCTCAGGCGGGGGGGCTGCCACATCGACCGCCTGTCGATCCCACTTGGGCACAAGATCTGTTCCAATGCTAATGTCCGTGAGGGCAACGCCAAGTAGACGTGCCTCTTCAAGTTTTTCATTGGCCGAAGCTACGAGCTCCTTCATGATCAAGGAATCAACGAGGGATGCGGCCTCGCGATTGAGCAGCTTTTTTTGGACTCGCGCATGATGATTGTGTCCGGGATTCATCTCGTAAATGTTGTCCCAGGCTGGATAACAATCATCTGTAAAGTATAAAGCATCCAAGGGGACACCTTTCGTGACTGCATCTCTTAGACGAGAGTTGGACTCAGCTCGGATATGCTGGCTGACATCCGAGGCCAAAAGTTCCGCGGGCTTGTAAGTAACCGGAGCGTCACCAGCCGGAACATCACCAGCCGGAACGTCAAGAAGCTCAAATTCAGTTCCCGTAACGGTAGCCCACTGAATGTCATTATGCCGATTGCCACCAACCGAAGTGCCACCAACCGAATTGTCCCAATCAGCCGGAGGAGTTACAAACACACCATGGTAATCCGAGTAGCCTTCCACAACCCGGGGTTGATGTTCGTAATGATACATGTTTGCGGTGGGATCAAGTGTTGGCATGTGTGATGAAGATTGTGTGTGTGTAAAGATTGTGTGTGTGATAAAGATTGCGTCTATGACGAAAGTTGCGTGTGTGATCACGGTTGCGTGTCTATGAAGACGATAGTATATGTGAAGAAGATGGTGTTTGTGAAGAAAAGGTCGCTTGTCTGTGAAGACGATAGTATGTGTGAAGACGATTGTGTTTGTGAAAAGTGGTCGCTTGTCTGAAGATTGCCGCTTGTCTGACGAAGATGGTATGAGTGAAGAAGGGTTAGCAAAACAACAAACAGGAGGGAAATAGTAAATAAATAGGTTCACAGCTCGCATCCATCGGTGGCGTTGGTTACCCGGGGGAATCGTTGGAAGAGTAAGAAAGACTATGATGTGGCCAGAAGGGCCCTTTTGGCGAGTGGCTTCACGAAAAGCAAAACGTTGAATGAGAAAAAGAGGAGATTGCGTCGTCAGTTGGCGCAAGCGCTGTGTGAGCAGGTCAACAAGTGCCAGTCGTTTGTACAGTCGAGGTAGAAACTCTTCGCTTTGGGTTCGCTTTTGCTGCAAAGTTACCTCAACCACATAGGCTTGCTTAGTACCTCTACCACCTCCTATCACTTAACTGAGAGATAAACTCCTGTGTTTAAACTTTTGCAAAGACACATGTATCCATTGCTCTTACGCTCTTGCGCCAGTTGTTCGAAACCACTAGTGTCTGTCCCTCTGCTTTTCCAACAGCTGACAATATACGGATAGCCCATGTATTCACCTGGCACACATATATGTTGGCTGCTCCCAAAGCCGAGTCGCAGAGTTTTCTTAATGCAAAACTATCTCCAGTATCCCAGTTGTATGCAGCACTCCTACTATAGCTCAAAAAAGCAGTTGGTCTATACAGGAAATTGTTTGATCATGATGTACAGGTACACCTAGAAGCCGTGGATCAACACACTATAGCTGGAGTGCTGGACAGCTTTTCACTTGTTTATGGTCTCGATCTGCTCTCTGCGTTGACTTGAGTATCAAGCCGTGGCGGAAACCTACCATGAGCCACTTCCACAGTAGCGAGGAATATTGCTACAGGGAAATTCAGCAAATTTTCTCAACTCTGTGGCGTTGAGCCAATGCAAAAAGTAAACAGTAAACAGTACCTAGGTAGGTAAACAACAAGAATACGCAATCATGATTATTTGCCTTTACGGTAAGATGCAACGTCAGGATATTTCATTACCAAAACTGTATATACATTTTGCTTTGTGAGGATTTATACAGCCTCTGGTATCAGACATCTGGCTATGAAAGACTAGGCGCATGTCATATTCTAATCTCACTTCCAAATGCATATAAATCGGGGAGATACAGCCCAGCTCTCTGGAACAAAACGCTCGGCTACATGAGTGACGCCAGAGGTACTCCCACACTGGCACAGATATATCCAGCATCTCCTATCTTCTTCCGGGAACTCCTAGCGTCCCATTATATAGCCTTTTTTGGACTTCAGCCTCGCAACAAGGATCGTCTATGCAAAAATCGTACCTTATGTTTCGTCATTGGTGGTATGCTTCAAACCTTCTGTAACCAGGGGTGACGACGACGGCGACGTCGACGCCTCTTCCAGACTCTATTCGCCCTCGGCGCAACGAAGCAGAGGCTGATCTAAGGCCGCCCCTTGACCCACTAACTTAGGAATTGGCCAAAAGTCACGATGAACTCGCCTAAAGAAATCCCAACCGGTTCGAATACAATAATTTGCGCCTTGACATTGTATAGTTCGGCAGTAAAGGTTCATGTGGGATTCCCTTACGGACTCGCTGTCTTTGGGAGACCTTTTCGTAGAAACGGGGGAAACGAGAGCACGTCAGATGACCTACGGAAAGCAGCCAGGATCTGTGTTGGGGGATACTTGCCCAACTTCCTCCAGAAGGAAGGAAATTCCCTTCATTATAGCGGGAATATACAAGTACCTAGGTAGACAGCTAGCTCCCACCTCTGGGCTTGGGAGAATCAACTCTTTTGCACTCTGACAAGACATCCTCGTAATTTGACCAGGAGACCGCACCAGGGAACTGGCTCTCGCCTCTCTACGTTCACACGGTCGCCCACAATTCGTTTCGGACACAGCTCCCAGTACATCTGCCCCCACATCTTCACATAAAACAGTACATATAATCGACCCCTTCTGAACGCAGCAATGGCGCATCAACCCTTGGCGATGTCTCGACCGTCCTGTCAACACCCGCTGACAATGGGTCCAACTACCCGGCGGAATATTTTGCGCTACGCAGGAGCCATTGAATGAGAATTCGGAATGTAAGTTTCTTTTCTTTTCTATAACGCACCTGTCTTTTGCTCTATCAGAAGCTCAACGCTCAGAACTTCTCTAGGCACGGATGACTCGCGCCCAGCTACTCCAGGCTGGAAGCAATGATCATATCGCAGCTCGACAAGTTGCTCCAGTGAAGCATCGCCCCCAGCAGCACAACTTTGAGGCGTTTTGCAAGCCAGACGACGACGAGGAGGATTACTAGAGCTCGGGAATCAGGAAAGGCCTATCTAATTGGAACACATTTTATCCGTTTGCTTTTCATTCACAGTAGTTGATAGTACCAGGCTTTGAAGCGGGATACTAGGCACCTACCTTTGCCAGGGAAACTTTTATAGAAGTTTTGGATTTTCAAATCTGCTGGTGAATTAAGGAAAAATTGTATTCGATGGACTGTAGCATCACCAGACAGCCTTTCGACAATGCTCATACTTAGCATTTCCAGCAAATAAACAGTGTTTCAAAATCTAGACCCAACCTGCGCCATGTATGTGTATGTCCCATAATGCCATAGAAACCAAACTAGATAGGTAGCCATTAACTTTTGAATCTATACCCAACGTCAGTTGACCACACGAACATACTCCCGAGAGCCCTAGAGCAACTTACGTGCGATGTGTCGCATCTCCATAGTAAACCAAAATCACTGAATCTCAACATCCTCTGCCCCTTGCGCCGCCTTCTCCTCAACAACTGGAGCATCTATACCCATATTAGCATCTCCTTCCCACAACATCATAAACATCCAAGTCTTCGAAAAAGCAAACGTACCCTTCATCTCCGCCTCTCCCTCAGCCTCCATCTGCCTCTTCAGCGCATACCCCATCTTCTTCTCCAGCTTCCTCGCCTTCTTGGCGCTAACCGCAGCCCTCGGTCCGCTATTCGGCAGCAGGCCCGGTCGTGCGCCTCTCGTCTTGTCCGCCTTTGTGATCTTGCTTCGGTTGGCTGGGTCGGCGCGCTTCTGGTTCGCCTTCTTTGCTTTGGCGGCGCGGGCGGCGAGGCGGTTCTTGGAGGGGCGGTTGGGGTTCTTGACGGAAGGCATTGTGAGTTTTTGCGACTGATATATATGACCGGAAGAAAATAACGTTGATTCGCTTCTTGTGCTGGTTCGTCGAAAGTTGGAGGTTTAGAAGTGCTACTCAAAAAAAAAGTTTTGCCCCACCAGAAAACAGCCACCCGCCTAGCTTTTTTTGGCTGGACCCTGTAAGAGGTACGAGAGTACCTCGTCTCTTAGATGCGATGCGATGCGCTGATCACAGATGCAGATTACAAAACTCCAGCTATCATTTTGAGGACAAAACATAGTAAATTTGCTACATTCAATACCATTATATCATTATATGGGGTTGCTTTTCTAGCCGCAACAATAACTCCGGACCCAAGCTTTGCCTCCCAGTAGTATACAGACGTTATGCGTAGGCAGACTCTAAAACACTTACTCTTTATGTAAACAAATTACTCCAAAACATGCTTTTCTCTTCAGCGTTAAGTCCAGATCTCATATGAAGCTTATGAATGAGCTGCAGCGGAGCGCTTCGGGGCATGGCTTCCCTCCCCTGCTAGCATTCCTTGTCTCTCATCGTCCTCATCATCGGATGTTAAGCCATCAAGCTCAAACTCCTCTGCCGCCTGGATTTGGCCGTCTTCTACCGCTCGCCCGTTCAAGTGGGTATGGCCATTAGTGAACCCCTTGGTATTCAATGGCGGGTTGGAGAGGCGGTCGTGCAAGTGGATGAGCATGTTGACGAACAAAAACATTAAAAATGCGAGAGAGTATAGGATGAGGATATAAGAAATGACGTCCATGCTGGAGCCGTCGAGGAGAGCCATCTGTTGTTCAGTTGCACCCTGGAAGAGGAAACCGGCAGCGTACAAGAGCTATGAGAGATTAGAAATGGCGTCGTACGATACGAGCACTGCATCATGCACTTACAAAAACAGGGATGAACTGAAAGCTGTTCCACGAACGACCATCGTCAGCCAGAGACTGAGCATCCTTCAGGACAAAGGCAATTTCAATAATACGTGTAAGACCGGCAGCCATCAAAGTATAGCCAAACATGGAATGGGTCATGGCGCTGACCATCAGCTCTTGAGGGTGAGCAGACATGCCCCAGCCGGTTATGAAAATGACGAATCCAGGAATAAAGTTGCGCTTTGGGTTGCCGTCGCGATCTCGGCTAAGCCAGATACCGGCCAAGCCGGCACACCACCATATGACGCCCATTGTAGTGTGCTGCCAATCATTTTTGACCCAGGCGGTGCCCCAGCGATGCTCCGTAAAGGTATTGATGCAGCCCCAGATAGCAATGATAGAGCTGTCGTAAAACTCTTGAGATCGGCCAGTGCGACGGACCCAAGCCTGTCCCGCAAGCAGAATAATAGTCAAGATGATGCCGTAAGCGATAAATGCGCCACCCATGATAAAATGAGCCGCGCATTGGCCGACGTGGTCACCCTGGCAGAAGCCGAGGGTTGTAATGCCTCCAAAGATCATCTGCACCCAGGCCAGCAGAGGCATTGCTTTTCCGATGACCGAGTGGAAGGGTCGGACAAACTTGCGAATCACACCCAGGACGCCCTTCTCCCAGTGAAGCTTCAAATATAGGCCGAGAACGACCTGGCCGACGAGCAAGAGCTGCAAAATGTTGGCAAATATCGAGTGCACATTGTGTTCGACAAACTCGCGTCCCTTGTGCGCATGCCCGAGAAAAAACCCGACGACGGCGAGGACAGAGCCGAGGACTTGCGTAGGGACGTGCCATCGAGACTTGGTTATCTATAAATACATCGGATTAGACGTTCTGCTAATACAAAAGCACTCAGCAGCAGAGCCATTGAGTCTTACACCAAAGACCATGCCGATTGGGAATATAATGCCATATGCGAGCATCTGGATTAGGATGTGGACCCAGAGGATATTGTCCTATAATTGGTGTTAATATCGTCTGATTTTTTCTCTGAATTTTGTGTTATTAGTATTTGCTTTGGGCGACTCACGATAGGATCAAACGATATCGCCTCTCCCTCGGGGATGTGACTCTCGCCGCCATGGTGGTCGTGAGCATGCACAAGCGCTCCGAAGGATGCGATCGACAACAGTAGGGCCATCGCCGTTGGCCGTAATGGTTGCATCATCGTGGTTCCAATAAACAACAGAAGAGAAGAAGAAAGAGAAGAAAAAAGCGATTCCCCTCTCTCAATCCTTACAGTCCGATTGTACAATGCTTCGACGTCCTTGCAATCGTCGCGAACGGACGCCAGAAAACATCGGCCAGGTGTTTACTGGAGATCGAAACAATTAGTCGAGCGGCTTGATCGGAGATGAAAAGCCAAGAAATCCATGGAGACGCGCAGGGAGGGCCTGGCACCGACGTTGTTCCGGACGAACCAAGAGACTTTCAATTTGCCGTTACGCACGCACTATAACGAGGTACCACCATTACACCATGACAAACCGGTTGCAGGGATGCGTCCCCGCAAAAAGAATCGCTGCAGCTCCATCGGGCGAGGTGCATGTGAAATAGGAAGTGTCGGCACCAAATAGGCGGGAAATGCCATGCCAAGCGCGGCTATTTGTACTATTCACGGCCAACAATTCGCCGGTAAGCAGCACTATGTTGAAATACTATAGACCTCATAATTCTAGACATGATCGCGATGCGCCTGCGCCGCGAAAGCAAGGGAGTCTGGCTCCCTCCACATGCTGTCAAACAGTGGTGCGCTCCATAGGTTGACATGGATTATAGCTATCGCTCCACTCGCGTAAAGAGCCCAGTGCAGCGCGATAAGCGAGTGGCATTGTCCAATAACTGCTATAATAGCAGAGGCGTGGGCACGGAAAGAGGCATAATAGAAACCTGGACACAAAGTAGCCCATTTGGTGTCCATTAATAGACGGTGCCAATTGCCATCGCCATCCAGCAGCTGTAAAGTCAAAATCGGAATGTCGCATGGAATGGGCGGGTGCAGCTTGCCAGAATTACCTGTCCCTTCAATTAGGGAAGCTGTGGTCAGATCAACTTGGAGAGAAGACTGTGATAAACTTGGGCACCAAAAGCACCAAAGGTATTTGCCAGGCGGGAGTGGCTCTCTTAGCGACTTCCTTTGATAAAAACTGGCTATGATGATGCTATGACACGGGAGCAAATGCCTGAGGGGCAGCCCTTAATTGCCAAGGCCAAACTATCGCTCTCAGGGGAAAACGCCAGGTCAAACAGCTGCACTCATCTTGCCTGTCTCAAAATAATTTTGAAGCCGCTTTTCCCTGCATCAAGCTGATTGAGACAATTCTTCGCTGCCAACCAGCTCACACTCACCACAATGATTGCTCCATGGAGTTTGTCGGTCGCATTTCGCCTTGTCTTGCTCTTAGTGGCTGCCTCATCCAATGTCGCCGTTGCCAGCAACCCCTGGGGCCATAACCAAGAGGTCGTCACCAATGATCAACAGCACCTAAAGGCGTGCGTCTTCGGATCTCCCAAAAAGTACGACCAGTGGACGATTCACTACCACGAGGTAAAGCCTTCCACCCAGTTTCCGAGCCAATTCATCCTCGATCCGGCGTGGGTAGAGCGCCATCAAACCATCGGCGATACGGATGTAAGTGCCGCCTCATCCATATTTCCAAGGAAACAACATCGCCTAACACAGCCAGCATTTCGCTTTGGGTACCAGCTGGGTGCCATGGGCCGAGAATAGATGCCAGTATACCTGCAACGCGCGAAAAGATTGCGTTTCTTTTGCCGGATATCAGAGTGAGATTGCTTTATTTTCAGTTCGCCATTCCAAGGTCTAACTCTGCTTCTCTAGCCAAACACTCCACGCCTAATAATGGTGAATTTTCTTGCTATTTCTTTGATGCCCTGTAGGTACCTATGCTGTCCAAAATGCTGGGGATTGCCCCAAGCTGACGTCGCATATTAGCATCCAGCCAGAGAATATTATACCACGACCGCCCAATGGGCCGGATGAGATTACACATGCCTATAATAGGCTTTGTGATCATGGGAGGGTATCTGAGTAGAAAGCATAGACCATTATGGCATCGAGTAAACAGGGTCTGTTATCTGCAAAATCGCGTCAGTAGCGTTGTTGAAATGGACATATGGGATAACATACTATGAAGTGTATATATACTTAGGTGCTTGAAATAAAATTTTATTCATTAAATCGTGTCGTGTCTTTCGTTACTCCTTCTTGATATTGCCATCATCTTTTTCAAGAATCTCCCGAGTTCGTTTCCACAGCTCCAGCTCCATATCTCGCTCTACCTTGGTACCTCGACTGTTTAGCCATCCAACATCAAGGTTTCCAATGGCTCCAACTCCATTAGGCTTGAGAGACGGCTTGGTCCCAGGACTAGGTCCCTGGCGAGGTGCACCAGAAGAAAGGTTGACGATGCCCGCCTCTTCAAGCGCAAGAATCTGTCGCTTCATTCGTACATCGATGCTGTGAAGCGTGCTCAGAAACGTATCTGTTGCTTGGCGAAAAACCTCTTTTTGCGCCGCTGAGTCTACTGATGCTGGAGGGTTGCTGTCGTCTGATGATTCTGGCGTTGTGAGGGCGCCGAGCGCAGCGGCAGTGTGGTTCATAAGCTGAACCATGGATTTGTCAATGGCGTTGAGCTGAGCAATATTTTCCTCCAACGTAAAAGGAACTTGAGGCTGGGCGGCCTCTTCTCTCTCGTCCCCCATAACGATATCCTCTGGTGAGGCCATGGCTGTGAGATTGAGCGAATGGGCTCGGTTGGATGAGATCCGGCAGAACTGTGTACCCCTTTGATAGGATCCTCGAGGTGTAAAAGGCCTTATGGCGGTGATGTTCTGAACCAAAATGAGCTGGATGAAGTTGCAAGCTTAAACTTGATGGAGGTCTGGTGTAGTTTGAGTCTGAAGCTTAGTTGCACCTATGCGTTGAAAGAGAAGAGTGCTGCCAAGTCGCTGTGGGTCAGCCCAACGCGCCGATAAGATGTCGCGAATCCTCTGCTAGTCCGCAGCATAAGACTTTCACCCATTGTAGCTCATGCGTTTGTGGTAAAGATGATGATGTTTTATGTCCTTCATTATAATACTATATCTATCATATTCATCAAAAGTTACATGCAAACACACGCGCTATGCTCTCCGTTTGCCACAGCTGAGCAGCATCTGAGAGAGATGCCGCTTAAACTTCGGCTATCCCGCTCCGGCCAGCAATTCGCGACTTCTCTCCGTCACCTCAACTCTAATGCTTTCACATCAAGCCCAGCGACCTGACCATCACACAAAACGCCTTTTCGGTCGTCTGAAGCACCAATACTATCACCGAACATCACATAAACGATATATCAGGCGAAATTCGCGATCTTGACGTGTCTCACCGAGCGCTGGCCCGGAGAGGTTCAATCAACATACCGCCACACGATCAAGAACCTGAGAGTCAGGCATAGCTCATCCCACTTGGAATCGCTAGCCCAATTTGCGCTTCGTTTCATCTCGGCTGGCCAAGGCTCTGATATGATACTCTCACTTTGAGACTTCACATTTCCAAAGTCACAGTGGACTTTTTCATTTCTTCCTACACAACAGCGGCGCCTGCTGTCTTCTCGCAATGGCAGCTCAAGTACCGGCCCAGGGAGCTGGTGCGGCCAACTCGTATGGAGGACAGCCAGTCACGTCGCCAGCCGGGCCGCCTGCCGCAGCCACCACCACAGCGGGCACGACTGGAGGCGCAATGTCGAATCAGAATCTCAATCAGATTGTACGTGGTATTCTGTTGAGCCTCAGGCTGATGCTCTATTTGAGGTCTCAAGGCTGCCTTGGCCCGAGACCACACATCTTCACTCCTCTGCTTAATACCATTATCCATGTCATTTGTGCCGAGGTGCCTGTAGCCCATCACTTATCACCATTGCTTCCACCACTTTGAGCCGTATGATGATGCCACATCATGGCAGACCATTCAAGCATCCTCATAGACTTGGTCAGCAGCTTTCTGGCTAGCATAGCATTCCACAATGGCTGTTTCATTGATTATCCTTGCCTTGACATCCCCATCCCTCCATCTCCATCTTTGTTGCTTCTGCTCTAACTCGTGTCTCTGGCGGTTTCGAATGATCTCATCTAACAATGTTTGCTAGGTCACGGACTATCTTCTCAAGAGGGGTTTCAACAGGACCGAAGAAGTTTTCCGACAAGAGTCAAAGCATCTCGGCAATGATGGTAAACCAGTGCAACAACTAGCAAACTTGGGCCCCAAAAAATATGCAAGAGCGTTCCGATTACTAAAAGATTGGGTTGAAAACAATCTTGAAATCTACAAAGTCAGCAATGCTCCCTATCAGCGGTCTATACCCACCTACTAAACAGATTGTATACAGTTTGAGCTATCCAAACTTCTCTGGCCAACATTCGTGTATTCCTTCATCGAACTAGTAGGAAATGGATACACAGAAGAGGGCAAAATATTTCTTAGAGACATTGGCCAACATTTCCAGGCGTCACACGCTGATGATCTGAAAATATTCGCAACAATCACACTCGCTCAGCATGTAAACGAGAATCCTGTTACCAAGCTGTACAAGGAGAACAAGTACCGCATTCCCTTGAATCAGCACGCCACCGGCGATCTTTTTAATTTTCTTGAGCGAGAGTCTGATCACGGTGGATCCGTTATCCGACAGCTTCTTGTCACGTATTGTCAAATCGATTCAACCGCTCGTGGACCCATCACCCCCTTCAGCTTCGAGGCGGTTTTCAGAAAGTCCAAGAATCTGGACATCGAAGAGATCGACGCCCGAGAAGGCATTCCTGGGGTCAATATCGGATTGTCCAACAAGGATATCTTGGACCCGGCTGCGCCCCTTAGCCTGGGCCCTCTGCCTATGGATGCAGATCTCCGCGACGACGTCCGCGCTGAAATCGAAGACGAGGAGCGGCGACTTCCACCGCCCCCTGGCGGACCTAGTCTGATAGAAGAACTTGACCGGAAAATCAAGAGGGAAGAGAGTGCGGATGCTCCAAGCAGATCAGACCTACCCTTACCACCGTCTCGACCGCGCGATATCATGCTTGAAATGCAAAAGCTTCGAGAGAACAGAGACAGATTCAAGATCGAAGGGCGAACAGGCGGCGTCGGTGTCCCTGTAAGCGCATGCATGTTTACGTTTCACAACACCTTTGGAAGGTAAGTAACCTTGCTCTCCAAGCATCTAAAAGAGCCGCGTAGACTAACTGAGACGTAGCGTTTCATGCATGGAATTTTCTGATGATGGTCAGCTCGCAGCTGTCGGAACCAGTGAGTCCTACATTCGCGTTTGGTCTCTGGATGGCAAAGCCCTCCCAAGCTCAAACGCCCACGAAAAGGGCACCAAGTTCAACAGCCGAAAACTTATTGGACACTATGGACCCGTATATGATATTTCATTTTCAGACTCAGCCTCGGGACCCCCTCAAAAGCTCTTTGGTGATGAGGGCCGACAAAATGCAGCCATCGATGGACGACCAAAACTACTGCTATCATGTTCAGGAGACGGGCAAATTCGGCTCTGGTCCCTGGAATCTTGGACCTGCCTATGCGTATACAAGTCGCACGATGGGCCTGTCCATAGGGCACTATGGAGCCCTCACGGACATTACTTCTTGACTGGTGGTTATGACAAGGTTGTTCGAGTCTGGATGCAGGATCATGCATCACCCCAACGGCTCCTTGTCGGCCACGATACCGCCATCTCGGCCATTGTATGGCACCCTAACGGCATGTACGTCTTTTCGGCCTCAGATGAGACGGATAAGTCGATCCGCATGTGGTCAGTAACGACCGGTGCGTGTGTTAGAGTGTTCACGGGCCACACAGAGTATATAAGCGCTTTGGAGTGCTCTCCCAATGGTAAAATCCTGGCCAGCGCAGATATTGCGGGCAACATTTTCTTCTGGGATCTAGTCAAGGGAACTCGCATCAAGCGTTCTCGCGGGCACGGAAAAGGAGGCATCTGGTCTCTCAGTTTTAGTGTTGAATCCAACGTACTCGCATCTGGCGGCCAGGACGGCACTGTTCGATTGTGGGACGTCGAGTCGCCAGCAGATCCGCATAAAGCAGCTCAACAGGCTGGTATCGAGGCTGCAACTGCGGGTGCTGACATGGCGATCAACGGCCCCAACGGAGAGGCACCACGGATCAACGGGGGGGCCTCGGGTCAGTCAGCTGCTACAGGTGCTACGACCGGCACCAAGAAGAAGAGCAAGGAAGTGATGATTACTCCCGATCAAATCTCGGCCTTTCCGACGAAGAAGACTCCAGTCACAAAAGTCAAGTTCACTCGAATGAATCTCGTCATAGCTGGCGGATGCTACGATGCTGACCGATAGATTGGCGGGGGGTTTACTCGATTTAATAACAAACAGTGAAGCAAATACCCAGCAGGAAGAAAATGGAAGCGCGCAGCTCTAATTAGGGGAATGGTAAATTGTTGCACGGAAGCCAAGCGCTTACAAAGGGATAAAGGACTATTGAAAGGGGTGGTATAATACGTGCTATGAGGACAGACTTGGAACTGGTGTTTGTTTGAATTTCTTGATGGTCTGTTATAGGGAATAACGATAGAATGAGATCTTTTCTTTTCTTCTCATATGCCTTGATATCTATATATTCTCATTCAAATCCCTTTTCAGCTTCCTGTTTGAGCCTTCGATAACACCCCGAATACAAATTAATCGACCAGACAATAATTCATGCCTCAAGGCTGAGGCCATCCAGTTAAAGTGCTAGTGGGGGCTCGCTATAGCTGGCCGCTGGCAGCCTCGTACAGGTACGCAACCGCTGACGTTGAGCAGGCGCTAAGGCCGGGTACCGGTATTCCCCAATCGCTCTACGCCACTCTGCGTCGAGCAAGCTGATGTGCTCTGTCCTTCTTCGCAGCTCAACACCAGCGTCCAATTCCTCCCCTCGTTCCGCCAAACCTCGCCCGTCGCATCCGTAGCGACCATTTCCCGCACCGCAATGGACGTCGAAGAATCGCCGTGGGCTGATTCCAGCCAGAACCCCCCTGAGCCGCCCACCGACAGCGAGCCTGCTGCTTCCCCGCCAGCGACATCACAGGCCTCGACGTCGTCAGCGCCTCGGCCCTCGCGCGCTCCTCGCCGCATCGTCGCCCAGCCTACAAAGCTAGAGGCCGTGGATGATCCCCTCGGGCCTCTGAGCGCTGGACCAGCCCAAGATGCCGCTGCGCTGGATGCCCCGCCGGTGCCGCCTCAGAAGGAGCAGATGGTGATTCGGACGACGATGGCGCCGCTCCAGCAGCAGCAGGCGGCGAGGAGGATTGCCGACCCTCACCATGTTGACGACGAAGACGACTTGGAAAGCCCGAGAGGCCCGAGAGTGCCACCTCCGGTAGATGCCGCGAGACCGAGTAGTGTGCGGAGCAACACGCAGCCGAGCGTGAGCGTGGAAGAGGCAGCGAAGCCCACGTTTTATATCACGGTTGGAGATCCGGTCAAGATTGGAGACTTGACGAGTTCTCACATTGTGTACTCTGTGAGAACCAAGGTTAGCGATTCCTAGTTTCTCCATTTATAAGTAAAGACTCGCCCCGCTAAAGGACATCCTTTCTATTCAGACTTCCTCTAGAGCATACAAGCAGCCCGAATTTGAAGTCAAGCGTCGATACCGAGACTTCTTATGGCTCTATAATACTTTGCATGGGAACAACCCCGGATACGTGGTGCCGCCACCTCCCGAGAAGCAGGCTGTTGGCCGCTTCGACAGCAACTTTGTGGAAAGTAGAAGAGCCGCGCTGGAGAAGATGCTCAACAAGACGGCAGCGCACCCTGTTCTTCAGCATGACGCTGATCTTAAGCTTTTCTTGGAGAGTGAGGCCTTTAACGTTGATATTAAGCACAAGGAAAGACGAGAGCCGCTGCCTACTGAGAGCAAGGGAGTGTTGGGATCTTTGGGCATTAACGTCGGAGGAGGAAGCAAGTTTGTGGAGCAAGATGATTGGTTTCATGATCGTAAGGTGTATCTTGATGCATTGGAGAATCAGCTCAAGGGGCTGCTGAAAGCAATGGACGCTATGGTCAGCCAGAGAAAGATGATGGCAGAGGCTGCGGCTGACTTTTCTGCCTCTCTGCATGCGCTGTCCACGGTTGAGCTTTCGCCCTCGCTATCTGGCCCGCTAGACGCCCTCTCTGATCTGCAGCTTACCATCCGCGATGTGTATGATCGTCAGGCTCAGCAAGACGTCTTGACATTTGGAATCATCATTGATGAATACATTCGTCTGATTGGGTCAATTAAGCAGGCATTCACCCAGCGTCAAAAGGGCTTCTACGCCTGGCATTCAGCCGAGTCGGAGCTCCAGAAGAAGAAGTCGACACAAGACAAGCTGCTTCGTCAGGGTAAGAGTCAGCAGGACCGACTCAACCAGATGAATGCCGAGGTTCAGGAGTCGGAGAGAAAGGTTCATCAAGCTCGCCTGCTCTTTGAAGACATGGGCCGCTCCATGAGGGCTGAGCTGGATCGGTTCGAGAAGGAGAAGGTGGAGGATTTCAAGAGCGGTGTCGAGACGTTCCTTGAAGGTGCTGTTGAAGCACAAAAGGAAGTAAGTGAAATCTATATATATACCAGCGATACTCTAAGATTGCTAACAAGCGTGTAGTTGATTGAAAAGTGGGAGACATTCCTCATGCAACTGGATGCTCAAGACGATGAATCTGCCTTCTATAGGCCGCCCGTCTATCAGACGAAGCCTCCCGGTAACACTGCTATCGATCGTGCCCGGGCTACTATAGATGAGGATTCGGACTAGGAGCGAGTTTGATGTTGTAATAGTCCATCTCTACGAGTATGCTACGATTGTGAGCTAAATCGTCAATAAGCGGGAGGGAGAAAGCGGACGTGGTGTAGTATTCATATTCGTTTCAAAGTTCGGAGATGAATCCCTTTTTTTTTTGCTATATCATTGCGGGCCGCCAGGCTCAAAGTGCTGTACATAGTTGAACAGAGTCGATTCTCTAATCCAATGCGGTTCTCTCTCCTCCCGTCTATTGTCTTTCCATGTCTCTCCAATTTTGTGACGTTATCTGCGCCTAGCCTTTTTCCACCTGTCATTCGTACAAAGTATATAATACAGTCCTTCTGTTCCCTCAAATCATAACCCCATTCATTACTTTCTCCGTGTGGGGGATTTCTTCGGACCTGAATCTTTCAACGCGCTCGTATCCTGTGGTTGATATTCCGCCAACAAATCCTCAAAGTTCAATCCAGCATCCTGCTCAGCAGCCTCCGCCGCAGCCTGTTCCTCCGCCGCCTTGGCCGCAGCTACAGCAGCCTCATCGCCCTTCGCCTCGCCCTCTACAGCCTGCGCCGCAGCATCGTACGCCCTTCCGAATCGCTCTCTAAAGGCAGCCAGCTTACCGGCCTCGTCGAGCTCGACGTTGCGCAGGCTCTTCTCGCTGGGCTGCCACAGGAGCGTGTTGCGCGTGTCCTTTGCGGCACGGTAGAGTGGCAGCGGGGAGGTGGTTCGGGCGGTGTAGGTGGATCCGTCCGAGAGCTGGATGAGCTGGGTGAAGGTGTAGGGCCGTCGTGGTCGGGGGATGAAGGTTGCGTGTCTGGTTTGCGTGCGGAGACAGCTGCTGTGGGCGGAGAAGGTTGAGGTTGTGGATGATGGGCGGAGGGGAGAGGAGAGGAGGCTGGCGGTGGGAGTGGGGAGTTTCCCCATTTTGGCGGTTTTGTTGTTTTGTCCTGGAAGTTGTTTATTTGAGAATAGAATGGACGTTCAATTGGGGAGGATCGGCGGGCTATTGGTATCAATGTCGCATGTGGTGATCTTGCTGGTGTTGGTGTCGCAAAATTTCCGGCCCGCTTGCCGTAGTGGCGGCACAATGAGATGCTTATCGATAAGAAACTGGTTCTTGCAGCGCCGGTAACGTCGAGCGAAGACAGACGAGCTACTAACTCTATATACTTGAGTTTTGTTCTTCAATTAGGCCTTCTTTATACTTCCTAAGTAGAAGAATAATAACAGTCAAGACCGCATGGGATTCGATGAGAGCTGCTAGGGCGGTGCGACAGCTGTCGCAGCTTGGATGCTCGGGCGTAAGGCTGGGTGTGAGCCACGGCTTGGGATGTGCCTGGGACGTGCAGAGAAGAGGTTTCTGGGCTATACGGCTGATGAGAGGCGTTCATGATGTTGTTGGGCATGCGATATCGCTGGGGGAATACGCGACGGGTGTGCGGTCAGCTCGGGCGGGTGAAACGTCAAGCTTAGCCGCACAGAATACTACATGTGAGGATGCCGGAATGCGACTCTGTTTGGGTCCTTTTCTTGCTAACTGACATCGATAACAGATGAAAAGAAGACGACTCTCCAAAACACGAGCCATAGCCCTCATTCATGGCATACCTCTCCTCCTATAGCTCCGACCACAGACCCTACCACTCCAGCCGATCTCCCAGAACAAATACGCTCTGTTATGCGACTATTACCACACTCCGTCGTCGTCTGCACATCAACACACGGGGATACACCAAGGGCAATGACAATGTCATCGTTTACATCACTCACTCTCTCTCCCACTCCGCTAATATCATTCAACATCGCCACGCCGAGCCGAACGCTAGACGCCATAATAGCGAGCCGTCACTTCAACATACACGTCATGTCCGGGGACGAATTGGGCGTGGAAGTAGCAAATAGGTTTACAAAAGGAAACACGGACGATGTGTTTGATGGGATTGAATTCGATGCGAACAAGACGGACGACGGGGGGGCTCCTCTGTTAAAGGAAGAGGGAGTCATGTACGCACTCAGGTGCAGGTTACTACCTGACGAGCCGACAAGGGGACTGATGAAAGTGAGGGATCATGTCATTGTCGTGGGAGAAGTGGTGGAGTTCATATCCGGGAGCCACGCAAACAAGAGCGCGTTTGGGCTGTCGTATGCGGATCGAAAGTATCGCCAGGTCGGAAGGGTGATTTCACAAGACTGAGTGAAGGGGATGAAACAAAAGCCAGGGTTTGCTGCATGAGAAAGCGAGTACAATGGAATTGGATAGAAACGGATAGATGGATGGAAACTGTAAGATTACATGTAACGAGAACAAATGCAAGGCGTCGGATCGGATGCGTGAACAGCATCCATGTCTTGGTCCAGAAGTATCACAAGGGGGTTGGCCAACTCTTTACTTTGCACGATAACTGACTCTCACGCAACATGCAAGGGAGGGGTCTCGGGACTCAGCCATAGCGGGGTTACAGCTGCCTGCTAGGCGGAGTGATGGGCGCTAAGCAAAACCCTCAGCGATCCTGGCGATCGTGGTTATTGACTTCAGTCTTTGCACGAGCTGCAACGTGCTTGCTACGTTCCAGATCTCAGGATCAGGCTATCAGAACGCCTTCAGCACGCTTTCGTTTGCCTTTGTTGCCTCCAGCTTTGAAGGTAAACTACTAGTGGCAAGCCAGCCACATGCTAATTGCTGCAGGTGGGATGTTTAGCTCCGCTCGATAGATAGCTGGGCTGAGATTTTTACCAGTGGCGGTCGCTGCCCCTGTCGGGTCGCTGCAGCGGTGCCCAGTTACATCTGGAGGGGGGGAAATAAATTGGGGGGCGCTGGCTGCGGCTGGGCTGTTTCCCCTCATCGTCAGCCTCGTCAGTGAAGGGATGAGACGGGACATTGGAAGCTTCTAGCAGAAAGAGGCGGATGAGACAGGGGGTTTGAATCAAAGCAGATAGGAGGAATGTACGTAGATGCCATTGCGTTTATCAAATCAGACTCTTTGTATTGATGCTTGATGAAAGAAAATAATAGAAATAACCTGTAAACCACATAATAGAGTAGACAAGGAACATCATATGCATCAAAACACCGTGGTGGACAGAATCGCAGAGAATCTACAGGTGCTAGCACGCGCCAGCATCCCCTCACTAACAACAAAAAAGGCGGGCTTGGAGGGGTCGCTGCCTTGTGCCGCCTGAAAGGAAAACACTTGAAGCTTGAGCCCAATTGATTTTTTTTTTCTGGTCCCTTCTGAGACCCGGCTCGGGCTGTCTAGAAGGCTCCAGCAGCGGCCTCTGGGCCAATCAGCGCCGCGCAGGCGACGGGCACCGGCCATAGAATCTCATGGAATCTCTGGATAGGCGAGCAGCGCAACTGGCAGCAAGCCTTTTTTAGGACTTGCGGCTGCTCCTTCTCCTCCTCGATCTCTTTTTCTTCTTTCCTCTCTACATCCATTCTCTTCTTTTTTCTGTTTGACAAAACAACTTTTTTCTTCCCTCTCGCAATACCCCCCAGTGCCTCAATTTGAGCCTGTCCTTTTTTTCCTTTTAAACCATCGAGGTTAGTAAACAGCCCAGCAGCAAGCTTATCATCCCACTTTCCTGTTAGAGCCCCGTGCTTTTTTCCCGCCTTATCACCCCGCCATTTGGGAGAAAACGAGAGCTTCAGCCTTGCCTGGGAGATTTGATGCGGTTTGCGAATTCTTGAAGAGAAATCCAATCTTTGCGGATTTTGCAAATCAAGATCAAGTTAAACTGGGATCGCTGTTTCTCTGTGTTTGGCTCTCTTTCTGTCTCCTTCACTTTCACAGCCATTTGTTCTACCAGCAACCCCTCTAAGAAAGACTCAACCGCTCGAACACGAAACTAACATCCATCTTTCATCTAGATTCTCAAGTTTTCCGTTGATACCCGCCGCAATCATGTCTGAGACTTTCGAGTTCCAGGCCGAGATCTCTCAGCTTCTCTCCCTCATCATCAACACCGTCTACTCCAACAAGGAGATCTTCCTGCGAGAACTTGTCTCCAACGCCTCCGATGCCTTGGACAAGATCCGCTACAAGTCGCTGTCCGACCCCAGCCAGCTCGACTCTGGCAAGGACCTGCGCATTGACATCATCCCCAACAAGGAGGCCAAGACCCTCACCATCCGTGATACCGGTATTGGTATGACCAAGGCTGTAAGTTTTTAGATTTCTCTCAAAATCCTACGCGCACTGCAACAGTTTTGCTAACATACATTGCTAGGACCTTGTCAACAACCTGGGTACTATTGCCCGATCCGGTACCAAGCAGTTCATGGAGGCCCTGACCGCTGGTGCCGATGTTTCCATGATTGGTCAGTTCGGTGTTGGTTTCTACTCCGCCTACCTGGTCGCCGACCGTGTCACCGTCATCTCCAAGCACAACGATGACGAGCAGTACATCTGGGAGTCCAGCGCCGGTGGCACTTTCAACATCATCGCCGACACCGAGGGCGAGCAGCTCGGCCGCGGTACCGCCATTGTCCTCCACCTCAAGGACGAGCAGGCTGACTACCTGAACGAGAGCCGCATCAAGGAGGTCATCAAGAAGCACTCTGAGTTCATCAGCTACCCCATCTACCTCCACGTCACCAAGGAGACCGAGAAGGAGGTTCCCGATGAGGATGCCGCTGAGGTTGAGGAGGTCAAGGAGGAGGAGGGCGATGACAAGAAGCCCAAGATTGAGGAAGTTGATGACGAGGAGGAGGACAAGGAGAAGAAGCCCAAGACCAAGAAGATCAAGGAGACCACCATTGAGGAGGAGGAGCTCAACAAGCAGAAGCCCATCTGGACTCGCAACCCCCAGGACATCACCCAGGAGGAGTATGCTTCCTTCTACAAGTCTCTCTCCAACGACTGGGAGGACCACCTTGGTGTCAAGCACTTCTCCGTCGAGGGTCAGCTCGAGTTCCGTGCCATCCTCTTCGTCCCCAAGCGTGCTCCCTTTGACCTGTTCGAGACCAAGAAGACCAAGAACAACATCAAGCTGTACGTCCGCCGTGTCTTCATCACCGATGACGCCACCGAGCTCATTCCCGAGTGGCTGGGCTTCATCAAGGGTGTTGTCGACTCTGAGGATCTCCCTCTCAACCTGTCTCGTGAGACCCTCCAGCAGAACAAGATCATGAAGGTCATCAAGAAGAACATTGTCAAGAAGGCTCTTGAGCTCTTCCAGGAGATTGCTGAGGACAAGGAGCAGTTCGACAAGTTCTACAGCGCCTTCTCCAAGAACCTCAAGCTGGGTATCCACGAGGACTCCCAGAACCGTGGCATCCTGGCCAAGCTCCTCCGCTTCAACTCCACCAAGTCTGGTGATGAGCTGACTTCTCTCACTGACTACGTCACTCGCATGCCCGAGCACCAGAAGAACATCTACTACATCACTGGCGAGTCTCTCAAGGCCGTCCAGAAGTCTCCTTTCCTTGATGCCCTCAAGGCCAAGAACTTCGAGGTTCTCTTCCTTGTCGACCCCATTGATGAGTACGCCATGACTCAGCTCAAGGAGTTTGAGGACAAGAAGCTCGTGGACATCACCAAGGACTTTGAGCTCGAGGAGACCGAGGAGGAGAAGAAGGCCCGTGAGGAGGAGGAGAAGGAGTACGAGGGCGTTGCCAAGGCTCTCAAGAACGTCCTCGGCGACAAGGTCGAGAAGGTTGTTGTCAGCGACAAGCTCGGCCTCTCCCCCTGCGCCATCCGTACCGGCCAGTTCGGTTGGTCCGCCAACATGGAGCGTATCATGAAGGCCCAGGCCCTCCGTGACACCTCCATGTCCAGCTACATGTCTTCCAAGAAGACCTTTGAGATCTCTCCCAAGTCTCCCATCATCCAGGAGCTCAAGAAGAAGGTTGAGACTGACGGCGAGAACGACCGCACCGTCAAGTCCATTACCCAGCTTCTGTTCGAGACCTCTCTGCTCGTCTCTGGCTTCACCATTGATGAGCCCGCTGGCTTCGCTGAGCGCATCCACAAGCTCGTCCAGCTCGGCCTGAACATTGAGGAGGATGACTCCGCCCCCGCTGAGGCCGCTCCCGCCGAGGAGACCCCTGCCGTCGAGACTGGCGACAGCGCCATGGAGGAGGTCGACTAAGCGGCGTTTTTGTCATGGATCAAGAATTCGGGATACAGGGACAAAAAGTTTGATTTATCATCATGGAGTTGAATGGTTTTAGAGCAAATAAGGTCTGGACGTGGTTTTATTTTATTTTCCTTTGTCTACTATTTTAGGAGGTCCTGGGTTTAATGGGCCAGAGTTGCGTTTACCCTATGAAAACCCCTTGATATCCCCTCCAAGAGAGGCGAGGGACGGAGTAACTTACTATCTCTACGAGAAATGAATAAATGGAATGCAATCATATAGAATGTCTCTTGTGATACAATGTGTTCGGTGATACGATGTGTTCCGCTTGATCTGATGACGTAGTGAGTTGAACGTTGTATAGTCGTGTTTATCCAATGCAATACACTTATACAAATGCTCAATATCAAACTGTCAAGTAATGGCCATCATGCGACCTAAATACAGTGATGCTGCATAGAACAAGTACTAATAGGATATCAAGTAACAGCCATCGTGAGATGGAGATATATTGACGCTATAAGTAACAAGAAACCATGCCGCCAACAAGATATATGTATACATATCCAAGCGCAAAAAACAAGAAATAAAAACACAAGTTAACCTGCCCATTTATTGATTCGATTGAGTTTACAAAGGAAAAAAAAAAAGAAAAAAGGTCCAAAGCCAGTCTGGATAATAGTATATGCTATGTAACTGTTAAAAGGAAACATGAGGAAAAAGACATGCTAATGAGTGTGGTGTAGTGTGGTGTGGTGTGGGGAGGTGAGTCTGCCCGCGAGGGGGGGTATCATGTGTGTCTTTTATACGAGAACGTAGAGCGCGCAAATCTATGTCTAATTAGTCAAATCGTCCAATAACATTTATACATATATATGTGTATATATGTATAAATATACATATATATGTGTATATATGTATAAAGGGGTCAGTGACTTACCAAGCTGAGGCCCAAAATCATGGAACACCAAAAACAGACATTGTTGAGCGTCTTGCGGCCCCTGACCCATTTGGTGCGCTGCATCATGACAATAGGTAGCTGCAGCATCTGGCAAACGAAGCCGTAGCCGCGAATCTTCTTTGTGATGCACGCCATGACAATCTCGTGCCCGACGGCGGAGATGAGGAACGTGATGAAAGTGGCAAACGCTTTGCCCGTGTGCGGGCGAGAAGCGCTGTAGACGTGGCGCCGCAGGAAGGAATACACGGGGACGTTCCACTCGCGCGAGAACTCCATCCAGTCGGTCGAGTTCCACCAGTCGGCGTAGAAGTAGTGGTCGGCGAAGCGAGTGATTTCGGCAAAGGCGCCGAGGACGTACTCGAAGATGACGAGGAAGACGAGCAGGAAGGTGAGCATGAAGGGGAAGAGCAGCCAGGAGATTGTCTCGGCGAGGATGAGGCATGATTCGAGGACGACGGAGGACGAGGCGGAGGCGGCTTCGAGGCGCTGCGAGGCGTCGACGAGGACGGGCAGGATGTACTCCTCGGAGGTGATTGTCAGGAGGAAGATGCAGCCAAAGGTGGCGATGATCTTGGAGATGAGCGAGGTCCAGTTGATGGTGGCGTTGCGGGGGTACTCGAGCTCGTAGCAGAGCGTCGGGCAGCACAGGAAGTCGATGTAGTTGGGCCAGGTGAGGTTGCGCGGGTACGTGACGTTGCCCATGGGGCTCGTAAGCTCGCGGGCGAGGTCCTCGCGCAGCTCGTCGATCTCGTCGGCGCTGGTGGGCTCGTGGTCTGCGTGGACGTGGCCATTTGTGCCGTTTGTGCCGTTCTGCTGCTGCTGCTTCTTGGCCTTGCGGTCCTTCTTGTCGTCCTGGTTGCCGGCGGGCTCGGTGGGACGGGGCATGGGGATGCCGGACACGCTGCCCTTGCGGTGGTCGGCGCTAGGGTAGACGTAGGCGGGGCTGCGATCTTGTCTGGAGGCGTTGGGCTCGTCGAGGCTGCGCAGGCGCTTCTCGGTTTCGGAGAGGTGGCCGTTGTAGAAGGCGTACGAGTGCATCTTCATGAGCAGCACCATGGTGTGCAGCAGCAGGCAGACCTGCGCCGTCCACGTCCACTCCAGCAAAAAGGGCACGCTGATCCAGAACGCCAGCCAGAAGACCTGGTAGATGCTCTGGATCGCCATGCCGCCCCTGCTCCAGCCCCAGACACCACCCCTCGGCATCGTCCTGGCCCAGCGGTGCAGCGGCAAGCTGACGGCGGTGCTGGCGACCATGAGGAAGTCGGCAACGGCGAGATGCCACAGCTTGTCGGCGAACAGGCCCCAGATCTGCACGCGCATGGGATATCCCGTGTCCTTCATGTTGCGCAGCATGGTGGTGATGCCCATGATGGCGAGGCCGATCCAGAAGAGGTTGAAGAAGCCATGGAAGTCGCGGTAGTCGCTCTCGGGGTCGAAGTGCGAGACGCGCGAGGAGAACTCGATGGTAGGGAAGATGCGGCGGCGCTGCTCGGCGCGGACCTGCTTGCGGGCAGAGGAGAGCGATTTGGTCGATGGCGGAGCGTTTTCCGGGACGGGAGTTGAACGGCCGCTATAGGAAACTGTTAGATTGATGACATGGTCAAGTCAAGTCAGACAAGTCTCACCTCGTTGTGGCACTCCCCGCTCCATTCTCGCCCGGCAGGTTCAGGTGCTGGCTGTCGCCATCGGTGGATGACGCCGCCGAAAGCTGCGACACCTGCGCATGCAGCGGTTTCCGCGGCCGCGGTCGCAGAACGTGATCTTGGTTATAAGTATATTCAAAGTCGTGGCTGTGGCCATTGGCCACGACGTCTGTCGAGCTCATGTTGCGCCGGAATAGAGTGGCTGCGATGTCCTCATTCGCTGTCGAGACCAGTCTCTGATAGGTCGGAGCTGCGAGGTCGACTGCAGATGTATATTCGGATGCGAAGTTGCGCGCGCAGTAACCGAAAGCCAGCAAGACAATAAAAAAAGAAACGAGTTCCAAAAATAGCAATCGAGATCGAAACAAGTCTCCTTTCTTTTGCTACAATTGAATGCAAATCTGCTCAGGAGGCGGGTGGATATAGAGGCAAGGTATACGAATAGGTAGGTCGGCAGGTAAAACAGATTAGGAGGTCCTTGGAATATTATGAGATCGCTTGCCCGCCGGCGAGTCCGCTTTTCCCGTATCGGTCTTTTCTTTCTTGCGTGCCGTAGAAGAAGGGAAGAAAATAAAAAAAAGAAATAAAAAAAAAAGCGCTCGCTAGGAGGAACACGATCTGACGGTGGGTATCAAATTCTCTTTGAGTGAAAGAACATAAGAGATTAGAACGCAAAAGAGCTGTCCGAGAAGGCGAAAAAGCTGGATCGAAGTAACCAGTACGTCACTCGCCTCCCCTCGCCAAGGTGCAGCGCCCCACCTTCTGACGCCGACGAAATGCACGTTGCGCAAGTACCCGGTACCTGCTGCGGTGCCTTTAACTTGAAATTGAATTGACAGCTGGAGCTACAGCCACGCTGCGAGTGTGGCTTGATATCAAACGGTCAAGCGTTTAATATCGGCAATAATGAAAAGCCACTCTGCAAATGGCTGCATCGTTTTACTTATTCAAAGCCACTCTCCAATTCACCGGAACACTCCCCTTTTATCGCCTGCTCCTTGTCGCTCTCTCGCTGCCGGAACCGCGGATTTGGCCTCTGTCCGGCGACATGCCAAAGTAGCAGCTACCCGCGCCCATCAGCCTTACGCTGAATCATCGTCACCCAAGTCCAAAGCAAATAGAGCCACCCGACTCTTCCGACAGTCCGAGGTATGTCTCAGCGGTCTTGTGCGGTGTGTTGCTCGGCAAAGCGCAACAGATAAGTATCCGAGCCAAAAGAACACAGTCTCTTTCTTTTATCTAGACAGTCCGGAGAAGAGAACAAGATCAGCAAAGGATGAAGTCATTGCTTACCGCAGACCCTTTTTTCCCCTTTGTGTAGCATTTGCCCTGCTCCATTGAAATCATCCTTGTCTTGGCCTGCATCATGTAATGTACGACATGCATGGCTTATTCAGTTTGGGTGACCCGCATTCCATATTGGCTCCATGGCAAGTTCATGTAGAAGACAGTCCAATTATTGCAAGTATATACGGAGATATACGGAGGTTAACGCACATATAACTGGGACTATATACACTAAATACCAGATATCAATTGATTTAAGCTTATATCTCTTTTCCAACTAGTACACTTGATGCAGATTACCATCAGTAGTAGCAGCAGTTGACGCAGCAGCAGCGGTAGTAAGAATACTAGATACCTGGTAGATACAGTAGGTAGACTTATATTACAATTAGCAGCTCTTATCATATTGTACACTTTATTATGTGTAAGTAAATACTGCCCAGATCGACACACTTAATTATGTTCAAGTAGATAAATAAAACCCAACGTAAAACTCCATGCTATGCTCTTCTATTTCGCACATATAATGAATCCCTCAGATTTATGCTCCTCTAGCCTTGTTTCCCAAAGAACCTGCCGAGGTATGCAAATGCAACGCTCCATGCGCAAGAAAGAATACACGCTCTAAACTCTGAACCATACCAACAAGTCGGAAAAGTCGCGCCACTCCCGGGTCAGATGGCGCTCCAACCGTAAGCCGAGCCTCCCGAATCAACCACACAAGCTCCATCAAAAGCCGCCTCGGCGCATCCATGGCTGCGTTTCCGCTGAGTCAGAAACGTCACTGCATAGTTCGTGAGATCGGCCTTCGATTTCCCGCCAGCAGCGTCACATCCCTTACATATCGGCTATGCACCGTATACTTCCACGCCATGTTCAACCACCACTCGCCGCTCAGGTGTTGTAGATGCTCACGCCACCACGCCGCATCTCGGCCGCCAATGAACAGCATATAGCTGTGCCCCTCTTTGTGCAGCCTCTCCGCGAACTGCTCCAGGCCCTTTTCTACCGAGGCGCGCCGTTCCTCGTTCCGCTGGTTCTCCAGCGGATCGGCCTGCGTGCCGGGGTCCACCACCGGGTCCACATCCCGGATGATGTGCAGCGTTTGCCGGAGAGCCCGCACCGGCCGTGGGAAGAGCAGCTGCAGATAGCCTCCGTTGGATGCCCGCGTTCGCTTCTCTCGGTGTGAAACCGTCAGAAACCTGGATTTGGCAAAATCTTTGGCCTTATAATAGAACACTTCGTCAATCAGGTTTGTGTTTAGCCACATGCTCACCATCCTCTCAATGGTCACATTTAGGTCCGAGTTCGAGGCCTTGCGTAGGTCGCTCGCATACACAACCCGAGAGGTCATGAGCTTGTATTCCAGCTCCAGCAGGTGGAGCTCCAAATGCATGATGGGCTCGTCTGCAACAAGAAAGCTGTCACTGAGACGAGGCGACTTTCGCCACTTTCCGCTCATGAAGCTCTTCATCGATGCGTTGGACGTCGACGAATCTGCCGAGTGCATGGACGGCGTCGGGCTTAGCTCCCTTTGAATCGCACCCGGCATGCTAAAGCTTCTTGTGTAGTTGACACACAGAAAGTAGTCTTTATACGCCTTGCCCGTCCTGCACGTGGGGTTCTTCCGGATGGCATCTCGGCCTTTCTGCGCGGCTAGGTGGAAATCTGTGCCCTTGATGAGAAGCTCGTTGTAGAATGTCTCGAGATAGGTCGTCACAGTTTTCCAGTGCACATAGAACCACATGGCCGACACATTGAGAATGCCGTGCTCAAGGAAGATATGGGCTAGATTCGTTGTCGACCCCGTTCGGTTGTATGCTGAGAGGCACGCATTAAGAACCACGTTTTCAACACGATGTTCCGCCAGCACTTTGGCAACATCGGCTGCTCTGGCGAGCTGCGTTGGCGGCACTGGGTTTCGGTGCGGGCTGGATGCCTGATAGCCTTTGGCAAATAAAAGTCCGGGGACTTGTTTGCCATGCTCGTCACGCGTAATCCTTCCGTGGAGGTCAAAGTGCACCAGATTGAAGAGCACTCCGTGCCCTGCCCTCACCCTCAGATGCTCATCCAGCTCCTCTATGCTGCCCGGCCGCACCACTTCCAGCAGCAGCCGGCTCTTCAGCTTCTTCTGCGCACTCATCAGCGGCCACTGCGCAAGATCCGGCTCAGGGTCACGAGCAGCACCCCTGCGGCTAAAATCCCGGGCAATCACCAGAAGTACGTGGAAGACCCCGTTCACGCTGGCTTGCACGCTCGATAGCGATCGCGGCGGCCCTAGAGGCCGAGGTAGAGGTGGCCGGCTAGTAAAGTCGCTCACTCTTGTCACCCTCAAACGCAAGCCGGGCAGGGGAAATCTGGCAAATTCGAGAAGTTCCCATGCGAGGCAGTGGATGCCAGGCACTTGCTCGGATGAGGCGTCATGATGCTCGGCAATGACAAGCTGCACTTCAGCAACGCCCTCACGCAGCATTCCGGGCTTCAAGAGGCCTATCTGGTCAAGCAACATTTGCCCATAAGTTTTCATCTGATCTTCCGCACGTGACATATCGTCCGTGCCGTCTTCAAGCTCCTGCAAACTCCAGTGCTGCCGGTCCGAATTCCGAAGATAGTCTTCAAATACATTGTACTCTGGTTCGGGGAAAGGGTCTGCGATGGTGGTGGTGATAGCTGTGTTGTTTGTCTGTATTGTCACCTTCCACGTCCGCTTGGTAGCTGATATAGCTGCAGTATCTGATGTAGCTGCTGTATTTGAGATAGCTGTCATAGCTGATACAGCAGCTATCTCTGATACAGCCACTGCCTCTGATATAGTTGCTCTCTCTGCTACCGCCTCTGCTACCTTTTGGTGCCCCGCTGCATGCCATCGCACATAAACGACATCCATCGCCCGATCCCGAGTCTTCGTGTCATAAGACAGCCGCCCCGCGACCGCATATTCTGCTCGTTCCCCTTTTCCTCTTCTTTCTTAGTCTGGCTGCTAGTGATGCTAGTGCTGGAATTGTCGGTGTCGTTGTTAATCGCTGCTACGTTCGCTGCTGCTGGAATCGCCGTTATTGCTGCTATTGCTGATACTGTCGCTACCGCTAATGCTGTTGGAATCGCCGCTACGATGCTATTACCGAGTCGATCATCTCAGCTCGTTGTATCCTCGTAGGCTATCACCTCGCTCGCAAAGTCGTCGTCGTCCGGGTATGGGTATGTATGTATGTAGGTGTGTGTGTATTCGATGACAACGCCACAGGTCACTAAGACAAACACGCACGAGACAGTCATGTCAATACCGGCCAGAAGGATTGAGGAAGCAGAGCTGCACTTACAATTAACTTGTCTGTGGAAGAGCAGGGCGGAGACAAACGAAGCACCTTGCCGCCAGCTGTGGGCAAGAAAAGAAAGAAAACAGATTGAAAAAGAAAAAAAAAGTGACCACGGCACACGAATCTGGACAAGCTGGAAACTTGTCTCAGGCCCTCAGGGCGAGCAGCAGCAAGTGCCGCGGTGCCTGCCCAGGGGGTGGGCTGGGAAGAGGGGCTGCTGACCGGCACTACAATCGAAATCCTACAGCAGTCCAGTTACAGGGGGGTCTAAAGTCTCCGCCTCCGCAAATTTAATCAATGCCGCCTATCATTTTCACTCGGGCTGCTCAGCCTCTATTTGCGTGGTATCGTTACGTCGAAGCGTCTCTCCTAAATCCTACTCTTGAGATCAGTCATGAGAAAGAAGAGGGAGGCGAAATGAAGATACCAGATAGAAGCCTATGCTTTATGCTGATGCCTAGCACCCCTTTTTTTTCGCATCGACATTATTCATACCTCGCTGGAATAGCCTATCCTCAAACTCACTGTCCTTGTGATGCAGCATTCCATTGATTGTATTCGTCAAAAACGCCACATGTGAATTAGAGACAGCCTACGCTAAAACAATAGCTTTCCAATCCCACTTTAAGAAAGGGCTGATTTGACGCCCTTATTAGTGCGCGCCCTGCCCGTCCCCGTCTAGGACAATGCAGCCTCATTTTTTTAGTACCTCTTTCGTAGGACAGCCCTGAAAGAGTCGGCTGGTTTTCTAGAAGCCTTCCATTCGAGAATTCCCTCCCTTGATATTCTGAGACAGAATGGTCCGTACACGCGTTCCGCGGATGTCTCTCCCAGAATAGAAATTCATTGCGTAAAGGAGATGAAGCTGTTGAGTAGGCGTCATTGAATATATTTCGTCTAGTCAGTAAATAAACATCAATCCGTCAACTCCAGTTTTTAGCACATGACAAGCCCCTATAACAAAGCTTAACTTCGTCAACACGCGTAAAAGACCAGCTAGCGTTTACGCTTTCTTGTTTACAAGCAAAATAAGCTATTCAAGGCTCCCCTTCACAATGCCCCCCTTTTATCCCATCACCAGATTGCAATCTCTTTAAGAGACAAATCTCAAGTTTAATATGATACTACTCAGTAGTACAAGCAATCTCATCTACCTAATCCCCGCTCGCTTAACATGAAAAAAGAGGGAATAGCTCCATAAATTGACAATCTACAGTACTTCACATGATTTCCACCTAATCTTAACACATACATCACCATCACCATATAAAACCTCGACAAGTCCATTCTCATTTTCTTCTCCAGGATTTGAGTATTTCGATCTTTCTCAGAAAAATACCTAAAAAAAGCGAAGAAGAAAAAAATCACAAAAAAAGAGGCCCTCCAACCTCCATCTTTCCCTCCCCCCTTTCCTCCCTTCCCACCTAAAAAACGCTCCAGCGCCCAAAACACCCTTCTCTTAAGAAAATTTGTATCAATAAGAAGCGAGAGAGAAAATTCAAGACAGGCTGAAAAAGAACAATAAAGCCGCCTCCTTGTAACAAATAACACAAACGACGCAAAAAAAACAAAACAAGCAAAGGAAGAAACGCAACGCAAAGGTACAGAAACAAAAAGGAAAAAGAGAGTATTATATAAAGATTGGCGGGTCAAAACCATGGGAATCAAACCAGAATCTGCCTGATCAAACAAGTACAGAATGCGGTGGGTAGCCTCGAGCAGGTTCCTCTCTTGTGTATATAGATGATGTGGTGGTATATTTTTTTTTCGTCCTCTTCTGCTGTCTGCTCTCATCACCTGCCGCATGATTTTGTATCCACGGCCCATCGAGGGCTTACTGCAGCTCCCCAGCGTTGTTGGATAAGAGGCCCCAAAATCAACGCATGTGCTGTATCCTGCTTTCTCTGAAATTCTAACTCGGGGCTCGACCAGGGTGTTGTGTGAATAAGAAACGGGACAAAAGGAAAAATCGATCAAGTCGCTTTGGTAATCAGCTGGTCGACAGATAGCTGCTGTTTAACAAGTAGAAAAACATTGCCAGCTTAAGTCAAACAGCTTTTTTGGGGTAGTTCGTAACGTCGTTAAAAAGGGGAGAAGAAGGATGTTGAAGAAAGAAAGAGAAAAAGAATGTTCTCGATATGTACGGATTAGTTGATTTATGCTCTTTGGTAGTAGTTGCCTAGTTATAATAACATTGTGAATGCCAAAAGTTTGTTTCGCAGTTGTTTTGAGAGAGAAAGAAGAAGAAAATAAATCTGCATCGCTGAGCTCGTTTGCATAGTTTTGATTTACATGACGACGCAGCAGCCGCAGCCGCCTTTCTGGTCTTGGTCGTCGGAGACTTCGGGGATCCTCTGGGGGGTCTGGGGCTTCTCGCTGAGCTGGCTCTGCGACTGAGCTGTTCCTGTTCCTTGAGTTCCTTGGGGTGTCATTGGGGGTCGTTGGCCGGGCAGAGGGCTCTTTGGCATGTCTGAGATCTTGGGCATCGCGGAATAGGATGAGCCCAACCGGATCTGAGGGCTCTTAGGAGCATCCGCTTTGAGCGGCCACTCATCCGACGGCCCTGCTTCGGGTGTTTGTGGTCGTATCTCCATCTCCTCTTGAGCAGCCTGTTCCTGCTTGGGTTCTCGCTCTTCCAGCGGCACGGAATTCTCTCGCACCAGCGCGCTGTCATTCAAGGGCCGGAAGTCCTTATCGTAAGCAGTACCAAATGTGCCCTCCTGTTCCCACTTCTCCTGCTGGAGTCTCTTTGCAACGGTGGGAATGAGTTGCTTTTCGGGTGGTAGACGAGGATCGGGATTATAGCTGTTAACCATCCATGGTGGGTTGCCCTCGGGCTGACGGCTACTGCCCAGAGAAGCCTCTCCAGAGCGTGTTGTAGGTCGTGTAGTTGTAGAATCTTTGCTGGGCCCTGAGCGAGTCTTGGGTCTACCAGCCGCTGTCTTCGGCTTCGCGTTTGCTGGCTCCGAGTTCTTGCGGCCAGCGGCGCCAATCTTCTTGGGAGAAGTTTCTGTAGCAGAGCGCTGCGCTGGCTTGGGCTTCTCGGGAGGGACGTTGATGGTCAGTTCTCTGAGAGTGGCACTGGCACTCCTAGAGCGTGTCTGTAAATTCATTAGTTTCATGTTGGCAGACGGGGTCCATGCTGGCTCTATATGGCTCCTGTGGGTAATTGTGCTGCTTGACTCACCTTGGGAACAGGTATCCGAGATCCCCCCTTTGCGTTTTGCGCAGAGTTGTTCTCCTGTTCATCCGCCGCCTCTTCCTGAGTTCTAAGATCCAAAGCAGATTTTGAGGCCTCCCCGGACTCGAGTCCCGGATCTTGCTTCAGTCGGAGATGCTCGCCGGCGTCGGTGCCTCGCCGAGCACTCTTGTCTCGTCGCTGCTTGCTGGGGGCGCGTGACCTGGGGATAAAGCCAGCTGCCTGCAGCTCCTCGCTTTCAATTTGTGCCAGTATGTCTCGGTGAATCCATTTGGATTCCACCTCGCCGTTGACCGTAGAGTCAGCCCGCCCACGGGTCATCTCATCCGTCTCAGGCTCGCCAGTCGACCAATCCGATCGGATGTTGTCGAATTGGGGCGACTGGACGCCAGTCTCTGCATGTGCATCCCACTGGCTGTTCGATAGAGTGTCCGCCGAATGCATCTTTCGTGTCTTGGCGTCATAGCTTGAGTCGAAGTTTCCGTTCTGGCGAGGATTGCGAATCGATTCGTCGCCGAAATATCCAGCACCACTTTCGTCATAGGTCTCCTAAATAATCGCAGCCAAGTTAGTCCATGTGACCCCCAAGCATTCCAAAGGGTCCTATCAGACCATATGATGCGGGCGTTGCGATGGCACGAGCGAGAGGTACGTGGCGGTGAAAGAAAAACACTTGGCTGTCGTCGTAAACTTACCTCGTGTTGGTTCCGGTACCTCCATGAGGGTTCGTCTCCATGGCTGCTGCTCGGTGGCGTCAGGGCTGTGGGAGCGCCCCGAGCCGCTGAAATGGCAGCCATAGCAGTAGTCGAACCGAACGATACCAGCAGCTCTCCTCTTTATGGTGTATACGGCGAATGCGTAATCGGGTCAGGAAATGACAGCTGTGCGGTAAATGTGATGCGGCAGTAATGAAAAAAAAAATGGTAGATCGAATACGGAGTTGAGAAGGAGAATGCGGTTGGTAGTGGCGGTCAAAGAGGTTGATTCGCGCGGCCGCCAAGTTCACCAAGAATCGTGAAGTCGGTCTGTCGCGATCCCCTGAGACATGCAGTAACTTTTTTTTTTTTTGCTTTTTCTTTTTTTCCAGCTGTAATAAACGAGTGAAAGAATCCGAGGTAAAAAGTCTCACGCAACAAAGAAGCTCTCCTGACAACACAACGGGAATCAAGCCGGCCGATGCACACGCCACAAAGAACCAGATGAGCGTCGACAAGTCCAGGAGCTCCAGCCGCAAGGCGAAAGAAGATGCTGCGAGCGTTGCAATCTCGCTGGAGAAGGGGGAGAGGCGAGCTAGAAGGCCGAGTTGGCGATGGAGGTTGGAAAGGTGTCGTGGTTGGCTGGCCCGGTCCGCTGGCTAACCGCTCTGGCTTCTAGCGAGCAGCGCTACTGGCGGCGCTGCTAAAGGGGACGCAGCGCAGTGCCGTGCTGCTGCTGCAGTGCATGTACAGGCGGCGCTGCAAGTAGCCGGAACCTGGCGCATTGCATGGATTGCTCGCAGCGGCCGAGTAGCAGTACCTCTGGCCGCAGCCGGGCTGTTAATTGCTGGCTCCAATGCGGTCAAGGATTTGGCTGTGCATCCCGGCCATACCGCCGCTCTTGTTCTGTTGGTTTGGCGGGCTTTGCAGGCCTGGCCCACCCGCTAATTTACCAAGGCCTGGGCCTGTCATGACGCCAGGTCGGTTTGGGCTATTTCCTCGACATGGATGGGCATCTGGTGGAACTCAAAGTTATTGCTGGTGACTGCGTTTAATTACCATGAAGAAACTTTCAGCAAGCGGGTTTTCTGATTTTTTTTTCTTCTTTTTTCTTTCATGAACCTTGCAACGACAACCCACTCTGTTGGGTGAAGGAAAGATGGAAGCGCAGAGGAAGATCCGAGCACGGGCTGCGCTACATGTAATGATGGCGGGGCTCGCATGTCGCTACAGCCCGGCTTCCAGTGGACACGGAGCGCTGTGAGGTAGACGACAGACCCCTGCCAGTGTATTTACAGTAGCATGCAGCGGCACTCGTAGTGGTGGCGCTTGTAATTGGGCGTTCACCTGATGTATGCAGTGCCGTAGCAGCCATTGCACCTCCCTATTTCTTATCTCACATTGCCGATATTAATTGGATGCGAGACCGGATATTGCAAGTCAACACCACCAAGGTCACATCGCCATGCCGCCAGACGCCGTCACAGCCAAGCACCAACACATGATACTATACATGCGCTTGCAAAGTATAACTGAGTGTTTACGTTGGATGAGGTGAGTGGGCTCCTCTGCCTGGGACAAAGCGCCCTGCCTGCTTGGCTCCCGGGCCTGCACTCCGTATTGCCCCAGACAACAAGGCCACATCCTTGCAAACTCTCACCCGCAACCGACCTGGGCCGTGGCACGGAGTACAGCCGCGAGGTATCAGATACTGTCGCGGAGGGGGAATTTTGTCTGGGCTAATCGTACTGGTACAAGCACTGCCAGCTCAAAGACAGCTCATGAATGGGGTGAGAAGAAAGGGGGCTGCCCGTGCAAGTGTTACAAGAGCTACTCTATGTGAGGCTGCCTTGAACTTCTATTTTGGGATTCTCACGATGCCCTCAAATGCGCATATGTGATAGTACTCAATTTGCCACGTACCTCTATAGCCAATGCACTATATAGTAAGATTTGTGAGAAATGAGAAAGAGGACTCATGATATTGGATCGATCGGTACAGAGCGCGTAAAAGCTCATGTACAGCCGCCTCGGAATGCGTCATTGTCTCCCCAGATTGCCAGCAAAACAAGCAAAATCGAGGCAATGATAGGCATGAGCAGGTACGCTAATAAATAGCGGTCTGTCTTTTGAAAAACAAGAACGTGGAAAGCACCTCACTCGATGCAAGACACAAGCTGAATACATTGCATGTCCGTGTCGGGTTAGTAAGCAGCGGATGGCTACATGAAAGCTCAACCACCATCTTCAATTCCTACCGTCGTCATCATGCAGTTGTTGGGCCGTCCTATGTAATCTAACGCTGGTGCATTACAACTCTATCATCTACCATCGAGGCGCGTCTCAAAGCATGCAGCTTTGGCATCAAACCCGAATGCCAGGTTGTGCTATCATACTGCCTCGATGCTCTGCGTGCTGCCGTCAAGCTCACCGAAAGCCATGACAGCATCCCTCAATGCATCAATTTCACAGCACGCTCAGCACGCTCAGCACGCTCAGCACGCATCATACGATTGCAGGCTTGGAAAAGGAGCCAGACTTCAGCTCAATGTTGGTTCTGACCAATTGCCCAGCGCCAGCATGTGAAGGCATTCGGTCCAGCCGCAGTGGAGAACATTGAGTATAGTTCAACAAACATCAAGGCCTACACGCCGCGGAAGAGAAGCCGGCCAATGGATGCATATTCGACTCCAAAACGCCGTTGAAGCTAGCAAAGCTGAAAATTGTGCGGCAGCCGTGCAGAGGTGTGGCTGGCCTCGTTATCAAGGATGCCAATCCCAGCCTTGACGTGAGAGAGGAAGATACGGTGCGGGATTGCAGGACATTTCAAAGGCTAATATGATATAGATCTTGGTCAATCGGGGCTGGTCAACCCGAAGGCTGCAGAGCAAGAATCAACCAAGGGAAGAACAAGAGACAAAGAAAACCAGAAGGATGTAAATTACCTGTTCATCGCAAAGTCGAGATGCTTCTTCCACTAAAAACATCTCGAGGAGCACAGCATACACGAGAAATCATTAGAGGCCTACGGACGGTGGTACGCGTGCATGATGACCTCATAGTCTAATTGCGTGCCTATATTTGGACAAGGCTGCGCGAATGGAGGGCTCAAATGCACCAATTCGCCAAATAGCATCTTGCGACGCAAAGCAAACAGGAGCCAGACTTTGAGAGAACCGGTGTAGATGGTGAGTTACACAACAGCGCCCCTGGCATTTCGGGTCGGCCAATCACGCGCCACGGCTGGATGCTGTGGTGCCCAAGGTAGCAGGTAACTGTCCAGGTTAACAGCATCGAGCGCTGCAAGTCGGCATCAACACCGCGCCTGAGGACGATGCATAATATCCTACGGACGGGTATAAAACCGACTCACCACCTCCACTCTAGCCCGCCATTCTCTTCTTGGAAAAGCAGACAGTGACTCATCTATCCTTTCTTACTTGGACAGACGCGGCGATAAACAGTGTCGACTCATTCGGTATGGCGACCCCAAAGCTGCGGAAGACGAGAATCGTGTGCATCTCGGACACTCACAACTGCACTGTCAAACTGCCGCCCGGCGACATCTTGATCCATGCTGGGGATCTCACCAACAAAGGGAGCAAGTCAGAGGTAAGTTGCTGCAGCGCCTTTGACGTCATCTTCCTACACAGCGCAGCGAGCTCACCAGGCGACTTTCGACGGCGTGAAGCTCTCTAGGGCAGTCAAATGGCTCGAAGAAGCTGACTTTGAAGCCAAGATTGTCGTGGCAGGTAAGTGTCCACCGTCCCTCTTGAAATAAGAATCATTAAGTGTATCCCGTGCTGATGTGAAGCCTGCAATTCAGGGAACCACGATGTCACTTTGGATGAGGACTTTTACTTTCATCACGGTGACAGCTTCCACAACAAGATCAAGCAGGATCCGTCCGAGTGTATCCAATTGCTGGCTTCATCGCCTTCCATCACCTATCTGTGCCACGACTCGGCAACCATCCGTCTCAAGTCACCCACGGGGCCGCATACGGAGTTTACCGTCTTCGGCTCGCCATACTCTCCTCGCAGCGGACTCTGGGCGTTCTATTATGAAGCTCCGAAAAGCCTGGAAGACGACAGCACAGATCTCACCTCGCTATGGGAACTTATCCCGCTTGAGACAGACATTGTAGTGACACACACGCCACCGCGTACACACTGCGATACGCCAGAGGGTGAGCGACCTGCGGGCTGCGAGGCCCTACGCCAGGCGCTCTGGAGAGTGAGACCCAAGCTGGCAGTCTGCGGTCACATCCACGATGGACGGGGGGCCGAGCGAGTGCTCTGGGACCTAAAGAACAAGACCAAGCCCTATGCTGAGAGAGTCTCCATCGGCTGGGAAGACCCGGGTGCGGGTAGCAACAAGATGAGCCTGGTTGATCTCACCGGCAAAACGAGCAAGATGCCGGCCCTCTCAAACGACGGGCTTCACCCGGGGCGGCCTAGCTATGAGAATGACCAACAAACAGCCAACACGACATCAGCGTCCGCGGAGACATTCTCGAATATCTCGGCTCAGCAGGGCTCTAGCGTTGCTGCCCAAGAGAAAAGCGGTCGCGACAGCTCCAGTGGTGACAACAGCATCAGCAGCGAGCACGCAGTAGGCTACGGGGGTGATCCAGAATCCGATAGCAGCTGTGATTATGAAGCATTGGCGGGGAGAACCGGCCGCAAGGAGACGTGTGTTGTGAACGCGGCCATCATGAAGGGCAGCTATCCTCACAGCGAGGGCAAGCTGTTTAGCAAGCCCATCGTGGTGGACTTACTCTTGCCCGTGTGGCAAGAGGATGACAATGACGACGCTTGAAGAGTTGGAATGTCATAAAAGAGGAAAGTGAAAAGTCTTGGGTTGAGATTAGAAAACGAATCTTTCTCTAATCAAAAGTGCGGAAACTGGACTGGAGCTGGATGTTCAAGGTAACGAATTTGGGTAATAGCTTGCATATATGCATTGTACGTACATGAGCGATTGATTAATCTGGGTAGCTACCTTGCCTATAATAGAATGCTTCAAGTCGCCTAATATAATGCGTACGAACTAACTACGTACTTTCCATGAGAAGACTTTGGTCTACTTGGTGGTACAAGTCCACACAAGCCATGATACCAAGGCAGCACACCGAGGTGATAAGAAAGAAGCCTCATCTCATGCCAGCGAAGAAAACATGCCATTTTCTGATAAAGCACACATGCCTTAAACAAGCCTCACCAAACTACAGTTCGAGCTCCCAAGCTAGTAATATGTATGCATTCGATAAGGATTCGGCCAACGCATTCTTCTTCCTTACTCAAAAAGGGTCGTAGCCCCAAAAGACGCAGGGCCAGCGCATATGTTCC